>NW_028326240.1:972029-997029 GCF_027475165.1 Benincasa hispida | reverse complement strand
TAGCTCAATTGACATAGTATTTGTCTTATTAACCTCGAAATTAGAGGTTCAAATTATCCGATTTGTAATAATAATAATAATAATAACAACAACAAAACAAGAATAATATCTATAACTTGTATTTTAAAAAGTGGTAGGGCGTTTGGGATAACGACTATCCTGAAACTATAATAACCATCTCTTAACTCTAATGTGTTACAGTATGTACTAATTGCTACCATATTTACTATTTTATATTCATCAATTTTTTTATTCTTTGCTACCATGTTTATTATTTTATTCTCAAATTAAAATAGTTTAAATCTCAAATATATATTATTAGAACCTAAATTAAAATAAATACAAATTATTATAAACACTATAATAACAACTCTTGTTCCGGAAATGATTATCTGGAGAGATTTAAATCTAAAGCCCTCTTGTATATATTCCCATTGCAATTGTCGAGCTACAAAACAGAAGAGAATTTATGGGAAAGAGAGGAAATGAAAAAAACTGAAGAAAGTAGGACCCATAACCATAACCCTCTGGAGTATGCAGCAGGTCTTAGCCGTATAGCTTTAGCCTTAGAGATGTGACCGCAAAATGATCTAATTTTCTTTGCAACCGTCAGATGAAAGCGATGCAACCTCTTCTTTCATTTCGCTCTCACTCACACACACACACACACACACACACGCACCCTCTATTCATAATTACCTCACTACCCCTCCTTCACCATTTTCCACAGAACTCCAAAACCCAAATAAATACCTTCTATCCGTCAATTCAATCTTCTGCTTTCTGGATTCTTGCGCCTTCAGAATCTTTTCCGCCATTATTCTCTCTGCTCTTTCCTCACATTTCTTCCTGAAAACCAAAACCAAAGGCATTCATTGGGATCCTCAGCAGATTCTCAGAGCTACTACTGCTTTTGGCTTTCATCACCGACACGCTTTTACTTTGCTTACGACTTGGTTTTTGTTTCTCTAATGCCGTTTTGAGGTTTTTGGATTTGATTTTGGTGTGTAGTTCTGCTGCATGAAGTTGTTTCGTTTCAGCTTGGAGAGATTTTTTTTCCTTTATTCTGCTGCGAGTTGAAGGTTTGGCTTTTACCTTTTGCATTTGCTATTTGTTTTAATTGCATTTAGAAACAGGTTTGGAGTTTGATTTGAAATGTTTGAAATGATTTACATTCTGCATAGTTTTTGGAGCTCGAGGAAGGTGGAGCAAACGAAAAAGGGAGAAATACCTCTTGGATTTGCTATTTGTTCTAATTGCATTTAGAGAGAGGTTTGGAGTTTGATTTGTAATGTTTGAAATGGTTTACATTCTGTATAGTTTTTGGAGCTTGAGGAAGATGAGGGAAAAGAAAAAGGGAAAAATATGCTTGAAATTTGTTATTTTCAGAAAATTTTCTTTTTCTTTCCAATCATTCATGCGGGGAGGTATTGATCAACTGAGTATCTGCTCTGCCTTTTTTGGTAGCTGAGTAACTTTGTCCCTTCTGTTAGTTATGGCAACGTCGTCGTACGCGATTGAGACTGGTCAGCTTATCTTCTTATCTTTAGCGTCTAAAAATGTGTTTGAATGGACCACAGAATTGTTCGCTTTAATTTTGGTTTACTAGTCTGTCTTTGTCCATGTACTGTCAGTTGTTCTCTTGCGTTCGAATTTCGTTTTTGCGCTCTGGAAGGATAGGAAGTTTCTTTAGGTTTTACTCTAGTCCAGACCATACCTTGGTTTTAGGAAATTGGCTTCTTGGATAAAACATAAAGCAAATTTCGAATTGGAATCTCAAAGACATAACAAAAAGAAAAGGGCAAGAAACAATGTGACCACTATCCCTTATATTGCTTGAGGATATTGTTTACACAAGTGACAAGTCAATTTCAGATCCTATCAATTCCTTCTGTAACAAAAGAAAAAAGAAAAAAGGTCTGTTCGTGAATTATGATTCGTTCTTTTCCCCGTAATTTGGACGATTTGAGATTCAAAGCTGTCCTCTGTCATTTTGCCCAAGTTCTCTTGCAGTCCATGTGGACTTGTTAGATTTAAAAGCAGTCTCTATTGGTTTATATGCATAATGATGCTATTGATAGAGTCATTGAGGAAGAGTATATTGAGAAAATATATGCCAACGATCACATTATTTATTTCAAGGAGGTATTTTTCTTTGAAGTTGTATTATCTACTGTGATGAATGACTTGGGAGATTCAAGACTAAGTGGACAAACTGACGTGGTTGGATTTTCATATGAATATTCTATAGTCAATCCAAGCTAGTTGTTGGAAATAGTTTATGCCAAACTGTGATCTGATAATTTTGATTTTTCCATAAGTCTGCAGTTGATTATATCGGCCTTGAAGTCACTTTGCATTCATTGATTCTTGCTACAATGCATTGTCAACTCTTGCTCTGCACTTTTTCCTCCTTCCTAATAGCTCATGTAAGATTTTGAAAAACAGTAGCAACTGAAGTTGGTCAACTGTGTTGGAGAACATTATTCGCACACTTCTCCCATTTAGATTATAGGTTGCTGTGTCTTCTCACACTATAGGCTCAGAATGATCATACTGTAGCATTCTTGTAGTGCTGCATTGTTGAAGTTCCTTTGTACTGCATCTTTTTTAGTTAAAATATCTTAGATGTAAAATTATAAACTTCCTCGTCGATTTAATCCATGATACAAATTCGGAGAGGAATTTCTTCCACGATCATCTTAGAGTTTATTGTCTGTTTAATGGAAGCTAACACTATGTCATTCAAAAAGTGAAGGTAGATTGTGATTTTCTATAACACATTGGGTGTATCTATACAAGTTCCATTCAAAAACTACTTCTAATTTTTTATTTGTTTATAGAATTATGAATTATAAATAATTATATGCACCATTCTTATTACAGACGGCCAGCCCTGTTGCTGATCTTCTATTTTCATCTAATACTGAAGGCTTGAAATCTTTCCTTGAAATGAGCTATAGCCAAAGCAAGTAGGAACACTGCAAAAACAGCTGGACCTTACTGAACCTATATGGTTACATGGAACAGTTTGAAATTGAAGGATATTCAGATTATCAACAATCCTTGGGTACCTCCGGGCGAGTTTCATTGTGCCATACTAACCAAAATTTAAAGCTGCACGAGAAGTTCAAAAAAGAAAGGCATAGCTTTACATATGGTGAGGTCCATGATAGCCCTTATAGGACTTCAAGAAATCATCAGAAGGATGAAATTTCAGGAAAGATAACCAAGAAGGATGAAATTGTGAGATACATGTCAAATTTACCTTGCTATCTAGAACGTGGTGAACACCTCCAGGAGAAAGTTCTTAGTGTGGGGGTGCTCGACTGGGGGCGACTAGAAAAATGGCAGCATGGCCACAAACAATTATCAAGCAGAAGTAGCTGGAATCCAACAGTCAGAAGTAATGGATCTTCATCCTCTTCATCTGATAGCTTGTCTCCCCATTTTGGCAAAGATCACATCTCTCGTCAAAGATTACATCGTCCTTCACTCTATTCTCACCTGTTAGCTTCTCCTCACTCTCAGTTCGTTAAATCCTTCGGAGAAAGTGAAAAATGCCAAGATCTTAAATTTGTCCATAGTAACACCTTAAAAGGCCAAGGCAAGTCCATAAAAAGCAACCAGCAGTCATGTAAAACTGATCGAGAAGTAAAGATAAAACAGACAGAGAGAACAGGTCTAGAGACGGAAGTTCTCCGAGAATGTAAAACTTTGCCAGATGTGCTAAATTATGAGGTTGCATCTTCTCGACGTGGGGAGCTTCTTGGAGTAGATAAGTCTCGTGCACAAAAAGATTTTGCAGATGAGCATGATGTGTTGGAAAAGCCTGAAGCAATTGTCCTTTTGCCCAGCAGCTTAGTGACAATGAATGATACACAAGTCCCTGAGCGTTCGGATTCTACACTCTTATTAAATCTATGGTCCAATGAAGCAGGTCAGCAGAGCTCAATGAAGAGGTCTGCAGCGAGTTTCTCTCCAGAGCTCAACTGCAACATCCCAAACTCAAGCAAAACACCTTGTGAAGTCAATGGAAATCAGTTTCCGTTGAAGCACAATTGCTCCACAAATGCATCCAGTAATTCTCGCTCTGTATCCAGGTTAGCTAGAGCAGGATATAGTCCATGCAAAGCTAGAATATCTGAAGCAGAAACATCAGTTGTTGCACCTTTAAATTCAAGGGTCAAGGAGGCATCTATTGGATTGAATCTGAAAGCAAGCACAGTTTCTGTTGACAAAGCAAGAAGCCCTTCGCCCTTTAGTCGATTAAGCATTAGCATGGGTAGGAGACGTAAAAGTTCCAGTTCCATGGGGAATTCATGTGCAAGTGTTCAAGGTTCAACACACATACCTGTCCAATCTGGATCCGAGAATGCTATGCCTTCAGCTTGTGTGAATGAGTTGAGAAATGATAGACCCAACAATACAAGCAGAGCTAGTTCCAGCCCTCTTAGAAGGTTGCTGGATCCTCTACTAAAGCCAAAGGCTGTGGTATATCATCATGCCGTAGAGCCTATAGAGAAAGACTTACATGACACGCCTGATAAAATATATGATCGACAGTCAAATTCATCAACCTTACAATCAAGGAAGCTTATGCTAGACATGAGCAGATGCAGGAAAATCAGTGTCAGTGATACAGCTCTTGACAAGAAGCAAGGATCTTCTGTAGTTCATGCCCTTCTGCAAGTTGCATTTAAGAATGGTTTGCCTTTGTTCACTTTTGCAGTCGACAATGTCTCCAACATTCTTGCAGCTACAGTGAAGTTAACCAGCTCCAGAAAAGGGGCAGTTAGCCATATCTATACCTTCTTCATTGTTCAGGAGGTTAAAAGAAAGACTGGAAGTTGGATAAATCAAGGTAGCAAGGGGAAAGGTTGTGATTACGTCTCCAATGTCATTGCACAAATGAATGTTTCTGATTCAGAGATTTCCCAGGTGATCAGACCATATGAGCCTTCTACTACCAGAGAATTTGTCTTATTTTCTGTGGATTTGAAACAGGCAGATCGGCAGACCTCAGATTTCCTACCAAACGAAGAGCTAGCTGCTATAATTGTCAAAATTCCCCCAAAAATCAAGCAAGGATCTAGAGAATGTTCTCCTCTTTCCAAGGGTAGTGAGCAGGTTCAGCGTCCTGGTGGTGGTGAGTCCTTTATTAGTACAACAGTTTTACTCCCAAGTGGTATCCATAGCCTCCCCAGTAAAGGTGGACCGTCATCACTAATAGAGCGTTGGACTTCTGGTGGATCATGCGACTGTGGGGGCTGGGATTTAGGTTGTAAACTCAGGGTTTTTGCCAATCAGAACCAAAAAATCGAGAAATCAAGTTCATCTCAATCTTTTCCAATAACAAATCAGTTTAAGCTTTTCCCTCAGGTATGAATGTTTGATTTCTTCAAGCTAGTTATTTTGGTCATTGCATTTTATTTGGTTCAATCTTTTTGATCCTTTGCTCACTCTCAGGAAGGAGTACCAGAAAACGATTGCATCCTGAGCCTGGCTGCTTTCAAAGATATGATATACTCAATTGAGTTCGATTCTTCTTTGTCACTTCTGCAAGCGTTCTCCATTTGTCTGGCAATGATAGACGGTAAGAACTCATGCGAACTTTCAGAATCAAGTATCTTATTTGAAGCAAAGACTCCTGGAGAATCAAAGTTAATGCATAATGATAGATTGTGGACTCCTAATCTTGCTGAAAGAGAGGATCCTGCAGAACACGTAGCTTGTCCGCCACTTTCTCCTTTTGGAAGGGTCTAGCTGGAAACCTGGACTTCGTTAGATGTGTAAATGATTTCAGGTATATATTTCCAGGCCCGGCAATCACATTTTACTCTTGTTGATCGGGACTTTTCACAGATAGATCCAGAACCTGAAAGGACCTTTTGTTTTTAGAACGCTCTGTTCATTAGTGGTCAGTCTATACACAGAGCCGAAGGTCTTTGTAGCTTTTAATATATTTTTTATAACAATAGAGAGAAAATATAGTATGTACTTTTGAGGGAAGCAATCAATATCCATCTAAGTGTGTATATTCATGAGTAGACTGTAAATTTCTTCGACCCTCTTTTTCTAGATCCATCTCACATCAATAACTGTACCTCTACTGCCTCGCCTATAGGTAGTTTCAGACAGGTTTTTCTTATGAGGTGGATACTCAAATGTCAAGTATGGTTCATAATAATCTATCTTTCGGGGCATATAATGATTAAAGAAACCAAAATTATTGTTCTTTGTGATCATGAAACTATTAGCGACTTTTTTTCGGAGCTTTGGTTACTCTTTTGGCTTCGACTTGGTCCATTTCTTAATTCTTTTGTAATTATAATCTCTAACCTAAATTTATACTAGTTGGGTTTCTTTTTTTTGTAATTTGTTGTGTGGGGATAGTTCATCTCCCCCTCCTTTTGTATTATTCTCTTTGATATGGAAGTTATTTATATATATATATAGAGAGAGATATAAAGTTGTAACCAAGATTATTGAATGTTATTTTGCCCAATATGTCGTTGGTGCAACACATTTTCATGTAGGATAACATTTTGGCTAAATGTCATTCCATGTTTTACATGACAAACTTGTTCTCAACTGTTTTGTTGGACAAACCTTTCCAAAATGTCCTTTAAGCCAGTCGAATTTCTTTAAGCCAGCTGACTTAATTCGACGATGACAATGACTCTAGGGTTTGATAACTTGAACCCAAGTTTCATTGGATGATGGAAGATCTTACCATTTAGCTATCTTTATACATGACAAGTTCTCAATTATTTTATGCTCATTTCTTTTTCAAGTTATAACAAGCTTCCTTTCAAAATATGTTACTATCACCACCCAATGTTCTCTTCATCATGTTCATCATTACCACACACCACGTTCCATCCTTATCTCAAACAAAATCAAATGAAAATATGTGGATGAGACTGAGAGTGTGATATATGTATTATGTTATCAAATAGAGAACAACAGAACTTTTGATATTTATCTTTTTCGTCCCTAATCTTTGAATGGAGTCGTCAATTTTTTTCCTTGTATTTTAAATAGCAAATGAAGGAGGCTGCATGTGTCATGTTGCCTCCTTTAGCCTACTAGGTCTGGCATAGGCCCACGATGCTCTGTTTAATGGCCTTTCTGGTCTGAGATTGCCCCCACTTCAGTTTTACCCTCTGATCATCCTGCCTTTTAGCTTCTTTTTTAGGCATATTCCTTTTTCATTGCATTTTGTAGGTGAAATTTTGTATTAACTCATCAGTTCCATCACATTACTATTATTGGGTTTCCTTCTAGTACTACCTTCATATCTTTCTTCTGTCATGCTCTTAAGGGTTCAGGACATAGTTTGACTTACAGTTTTCATATATCTGTATTTGTGTAATGTCGAATTGAAGATGCTGAATTTGTTTAGTTGGTTTACAATAACATGTATTTTGGTTTAAAAGCTTTGGTTATACAAACTCAGTCGCGCAAAAAAAAAAAAAAAAAAAACTATTCAATGAGGCTGCCATCATGTGGTGGTCTCACAGTAACCGTTGGATGTGGATTCAAAATTTTGCTCTCTCTCTATCAACCATTTGGTATAACTTTGAGGCCCTCCAATACATCTAATGGTAAAAATTTGACAGCCATGCTTGGTATAACTTTGAGGTTCTTCCTCGTGAGTGAGTCGTAACATGTATTTAGTTTGTGAGTTTGATAATTTATAGCTTCATGTAGCCCATGATTCAGTTTAGTTTTAAAAGCTTAGGTCAAACAAACTTCACAAACAAAAAAAACTATTCCCTCATAGTAACTATTGAATGTGGGTCTAAAATTTTGTTTTATCTCTGACGACCATTTAGAATGACCTTCCTTCTCTCATACCTCCAACGGTAAAAAAAACTGACAAAACACTGTAGTAGTCTCATCAAATAATTTCTCCACCAAACAAGGCAAATATCTCGAACTCACATCAAAATTGTCTCCCTCTCTTCTCTTAAATGTTTACTCCTGCAAATTTTTTTTCCCTTGTTGTTTGGTACTCGCAGAAAGCCTAAAAGCCTGGTTGGTTTCTCTAAAATGCATCATGAGCAAGAAAAAGAGAGGAAAAGAAAGGAAAAAGGGCACATAAGTATTCATCTGCTCTGTAATTTGTGAATTTATAGTACTTTTTGTTGGAATGCATTAAATCTATTATCCGACATTTCGAATGACAAAGCACGAGGTCTCGTCAAAACCTAAGTTGTATTCATGTTTATGTTATTAACATTATTTACAATTTTAATCCTAAGATTTAGAGCAGTGCACTATATAAACTCTCCCACTTTAGAGACATCCCTCTAAATCTATAATCTGATATTTTATCTCCAATAATAAACCGCCTCTCTCCTCTCCCTAGTGAACCATGATTGTCGATTTCTTTAACACTTTTGATAGGCTGTTCCCTTTGCAGATAATTTTTTTGCAGCTTTGCATTGCAAAAAAGGAGACAGAAAACGTGGTACATTGATGGTGAAAAACAAGTAAGTAGCTAATATTAGCTCTCAGTGTTCCCCAGTTGAGGAATTCAGAAACCTTTTTGGCTGTGTATAATGTTGGTAAGTGGGCAAACAGAGTATCCCCATTTTCTCATCTTCTGCTGTGAGCTTTGCAGAGTAATGTTTTAATTTAATGGTTTTGCCTTGTAAAGTTGTAGCTTGCCTTTGCCTTTCTTTTTACCTATTTTCCCATGTGAGTTTCATCATTTTTCCCCTTTCTGCTTGTGTGTGTTGCACTCAATGATAGCAAAGAGAAAGAGGCCAAATGCTAGTGCATGAGCCTTCAATAAAATCAGTCAAATATTATGGGTCTTTTTCTTTGGGATAATGATTAATTTACAGATGTTCTTTCTTTTGTAGGGATTCAATGGTTTTTTTCCTTTTTTATTTTTTCAATTTTATACAGATGGAAAGATTACTGTTGGCTTTGGATCAGAACTGAATCTGGCTTGATTCTCTAAACAAATTGAATCTTTTATTTTTGTAATGAGGTGGAGGTATGTTTGCCAATATCATGGTGCTGTTGGTTTGTTTAAAATATATATGGTCTCCTTTGTTAGCGATTTTGATCCTAATTTAATTTTTAAAATTTATGTTTATTCTCTAAATTTTCTTGGTTTGGTTTTTACGAATTCTTTTAAAAACATGTGAATTCTTTCAAAAAGAAAAACAGGATTTTAAAATTTGTTTTTTTTGGCCCCATTTGGTAATAAATTATTTTCGAAAATTAAGCCCCTAAATACTACTTCTATCTATTGATTTATATGTTTTATTGTTTGCATTTTAGGAATTTTCAAAATCAAACTTAAAATTTGAAAACTACAAAAAAAGTAGTCTTACAAAACTTGTTTTTGTTTTTAGAAATTGGCTAAGAATTCAAATATTTACCTAGAAAATATGAAAATTATACGTAAGAAATTGTGAAAAAACAAACATAATTTTTAAAAATTAAATGATTACTAAATGGACCATTGTTTTTGAAAATATCAGTGAAAATATTAGCTTTGTTTTTAATTCAAGATCATTGAATTTTATTGAATGAAAAAAGAAAAACAAGGATGTTATATTTTTCACTATAGACTTTTAAGACTATTTTAATGTATGAACTTTATAGAAAAGATACTTTAATCATTGTAAATCTATATATAAAATACTTAACATAATCTTAAAATAGATATATTTTTTTTTCATATAAGTTAAGACGTTTTAACTTTAAAGCTATATATAATAAGTCAAATATGAGAAAAAAACCAGCTCCCTTTACGCAAAGTTTATTAAATAGAAAATAAACTTTTTGAAAATGGGAAAAAAAAGGACCCAAATGAAATAAAATAAGCATCAAATTTCGTGACAAAATAATTTACCAAAATTCAACTTTTGAGTTTTGACTAACATTTTTCCATTAAAATAAATTGGTGGGGAATGGTGAGTGATGGGAGAGGATTCCTCGACATAAATCACCACATGGGTCTCTTATAACACATAACAAATTACAATGACAATTTGTAAATATTTCCACTTTTTTCGAATAGACAGACCGCACAATCCAACAATAAATATAATAATTTTTTTTTTTTGTTTTTTAAAAAAAGTTTTAACTATTCACAAAAATAGTAAGAAAGAAGAGTAATTGATACTAATAGACTTCTATCCGCGTCTGTCACAGACATCTATCACTGATAGATGTTGATAAACTTTTATAACATCTATCAAAGAATGTTAGATTTTGCTATTTTGTATAAATAATTTTCCTTATTTTTCTATTTTTGAAAACCTTCCTAAATATAAGCAATAATTAGTATTTAATTTAAAATAAGATTATACAAAAATAAGAAAAAAATGTTTTAAACGGTAAAATTGTTGGAAATATTTTTAAATATAACAAAATATCATAACATTGTCTATCAGTGATATATAACATCTATCAATGTCTATTAGAGATTAATGACAGTAGCCCATTAATGTCTATCACTGATGAATAGTGATGTTTTGCTATATTTGTAAATATTTTGGTTCATTTTGGTATATTTAAAAATAATTCCAAAAATAATTCTAAAATTTGGAGTAAGTTTAATTATGCATTTTGTTTTCTTAATAAATATGGAGTATGAAAATTTGGACTTTCTATTGTAAAGTACATGTCAATTATCGTTGAGTTATGATCGCACTAATGAGTTTTAATTATGTACTTAGACTTTGAAAAGTTACAATTTTAAATTTTGAGGTTTGTTTCAGAAGATTTTCTTGGAAAGTTTTATTAGTTAAAATAAGATAAAAATTTGATTGGTGTGTATAAATGGAAAGATATGTGTAATATTATTTATAATATCATTCATATAAATCAAGGGAACCTTTGATGTGGAAAATTGATTACATAAATAATATTAACGATTTTTTTTTTTTTATTTGAAACAATAGAGAACTGTCTTGATCTATTATATGGTTCTAAATAATATCACACATCTTTAAAAAATTTTTTACAACAACGGTCATTCTAATTTCTACCATTATTTTAACGAAAATAATGTAGATTTTTTGGAACAACTTAAATTTCAGTTTTTTATTTAAAAAAAATAAATTATTGAAGAAAAAAAAAAGAAAATTCAACGTTTAAATATAAAAATAAAACTTTCAAAATATAGAGATATGATTAAAGTTTGAAATGTCGATGTTTTCACGGTCTCAATTTTATGCAAATATTGATATCCTTCAAAATTATAAAAACTATATTTAATTGAATAAATAAGCATTCTCCTTTTAAAATAAGTTGATGTTTCTCATTATTAATATTTGGTTTACAAATGTGGATGGAAATTTAAAATCTTAGGTATTGATAGAATCTCACCTCAAACTTTATGATATTTTGTATAATTTAACCCATTATTTAAGGGAGTTTTTTTTTTTGACTGATGATCTTAATTTCGTGGCCTTAATGTCATTTACTCTAATTTTTTAAAGAAAAAGTTCCAAATATAATAATTAAGTCTAAAATATTAGTAGGTATAGTACAATACAAAGGAAAAGATACAACAAAATTTAAATAGTCTATAAGTAATAGACTATAGCACTGGTAGGAGTCTATCAGTGATAGACCGTATGATTGATAAGCTTTGGTATATTTGTAATTTTTTTAAAATGTTACTATACACTTAATTATCATCACAAAAAATGATAGCCATTACAATTACCCTTTTTAAAATAATGAAAGATAATCGTCTGTCATTCTTGCAACATACTAAAAGCATGTTAACTATTCATACTACCCCTCATGATTTTAGTGAACGTGTGAAATTAAAGTCATACATGCTAGGGCTCTTACTCCCTACCTCACACTCCTCTTTTCTCCTTTGTATTTGCACGCAACTAGTTGAATATATAGTCCTCTCATACGCTAAGGTTTTTTCTCTCTTGACTCTCATTCGTGTTTCTCCTTACTCTCTCACTCATACTTATCACTAACTCTTTATAATAGTACGAGAAATTATTGATGATGAACAAATACTTAATGCATTTGATAATGGTAGAGAGTTATCTTTCATTATTTTAAAAATTGGGAGAAACAAGGTTAACTCTCCAAAATTAAGTCATCCATAAGGGAAAAAAAAACCTCTCTTTTTAGTGGGAAAAAAAACTCATTAATAATAATACCATACCACATTCAAAATGAAAAGAAAAAAAAGAAAAAGAAAAAAGAATTATGTTAAAAAACAAAAAACATTACCCCACGCGCGGACATGAAGATTGTGACGGTTTCTCCACTCTTCATTTCGTATTATTATAATTTCGCGCTTTGAGGTGCGTTTTACGCGACTCAACTCTCGCTGTTTCCACTTACCGAAAACACTGAAGAACAAACAAGAGAGAGAATTTCAAGCTGAAGATTGAGAGAGAGAAAAAAAAAGCAAGCAAAAATGATGATGAGGTTCTAAGAAATTGAAGAAACAAGCTAACAAACAGAGCCTTTGGATCGGAGAATCAAAAGCTTCAAACAATCCCTCTTCCTTCTTCTTCTTACTCTCTACTTTCTCCATTCCCTAAGCAACTCTACTTCTACTTCTTCCCCTTTTCTCCATCACTTCCTTTTCAGCAGACTGCATTTGATTGATTGCCAGAGGAAGTTCTGTTGTGGTTTTGGTGGTGGAAGAAGATTCATCTTCAGGTTGTTCTCTTGTATCTGATTTTTTTTTTTTTTTTTTTTTTTTGGCAATGGGAGCTCGTTGCTCCAGATTTGGACTCTGTTTTTGGCCTTCTCAGATCGAGTCCAATCTCAATGACTTGTCCTGTGCCGGTGAGTGCTAATTTGTGGTTTTGTGGTTTTTTTTTTTTTTTTTTTTTTAATATATATAATTTTCGGTTGGAATTTGAGCGTTGCTGTTGGTTGTGTTGTGAATGCAGAGAACGAGGATGCATTGCCTGGATTCTGCGAGTACAGCTTTGATCAGTTAAGAGCTGCTACGTCGGGATTTTCTTCGGAGAATATTGTTTCTGAGCATGGAGAGAAAGCGCCTAATGTTGTTTATAGGGGAAAACTTGAAGATGATCGAGTAATTGCTGTGAAGCGCTTCAACAAGTCGGCCTGGCCCGATTCTCGCCAATTCCTAGTCTGTGATCTTCCTCTAATTTGAGTTTTGTGCTTACTTTTGTTATGCATTGCCTCAATGTTAATGAGATGTGTGAGTATGTTGATTTAATGTGTAAGCAGGAACGTTTAAGGTGATTGTTAGTTGTGTTTTGGCATTTTCAGGATGAAGCTAGAGCCGTGGGGCAGCTAAGGAATCAGAGGTTGGCGAATTTGATCGGATGCTGCTGCGAGGGCAACGAGAGATTGCTAGTGGCTGAGTTCATGCCCAATGAAACCCTTTCCAGGCACCTTTTTCATTGTAAATTTTCTAGCTAATATTAGTGTTTATGATGCTGAAATTTCTTTACATGGATTTCGCTTTTTCTTTTTGGTTGGTCTCTTATACTTTATATATCTCGAAGTAGAATATATAATTAATAGTATATTTAATGGTGGTTGGAAAGCAAGCATGCAAGACTACGCTTTTAGTTAATTTTCTATATAGTGACCTTTTAGAAATTAAATCTCCCCCTCCCTTTCTTCTAGAATCTAAGAGATGAAATTAAATTTACATTTTGATTACAAACATTTTGTATATATGATAATCAATTTGGTTCCGGGGTCCTCATTGTCGAAAATGAGGGGGAGTACATTTTAAGCTCCATTAGTACTAAGTTCACGTGCCTAGCCATTTAATTTGAATACTTATAGGGTTGTTTTTTGTGTAGGGGAAACGCAGCCTATGAAGTGGGCAATGAGGCTTCGAGTGGCATTATATCTAGCACAAGCTTTGGAGTACTGCAGTAGTAAGGGAAGGGCATTATACCATGACCTTAATGCTTATAGAGTTCTCTTCGATCAGGTACGAAATCGTATCCACCATGCTTCCATAGTTCTATATTTTTCTCTTTTCGATGTTTGGATATATTTCATGTACTCTTAATAAATAGCCCTACTCAACAGGATGGTAATCCCAGGCTCTCCTGTTTTGGCCTCATGAAGAATAGCAGAGATGGAAAGAGCTATAGTACTAACCTGGCTTTCACCCCTCCAGAATATATGAGGACAGGTATTGAACATCTGCAGATTAGATGTGGCGTGTTTAAGTCATAGTAGAGATTCATTGGTGAAATTCTGAAGATTATTGGTTTCTGTGACATTACCTGTTGACTCTAGATATGGTAAAAACGACTGGTCCAGAAAAATGACATGCAACGGCTTTGTTAAAATTATACACAAGTTTATATATATAGGTAGCGTTACAACATCCGTCAATTATGCAGTATGCTAACTGTAGATTTTACATTTGACAGGGAGAATATCGCCAGAAAGTGTTGTGTACAGCTTTGGCACTCTATTGCTTGATCTTCTCAGTGGCAAACATATTCCCCCAAGCCATGTAAACTGTTTCCTCCTTTAGAAGTTTCTCTACATGTGGAAGTTTGATTCGACTTTATCCCAAAATACAACCGGAACAATTTACTCCAGAAAATTTTGTCATGCAAAAAACTTGTGTTTCTCTAGAAGTCTAGCTTCAGTAATTGGCTCTGGCTTGATCAATTATCAGCATTTTAAAGAACATTGCACTGGGCTTTCCTTGGTTATCATAACAGCTTTTGCATTCGGAGATTTGGAAACTTCTTGTTGACTTTTAACCAAGTTCACTTCTCTCAGGCACTGGATCTGATACGTGGAAAAAATTTCCTGATGCTGATGGACTCATGTTTAGAAGGTCATTTCTCTAATGATGATGGAACCGAACTAGTGAGGTTGGCTTCAAGATGTTTACAATATGAACTTCGTGAGAGGCCAAATGTGAAGTCTCTTGTTATTGCTCTCACTGCTCTTCAGAAAGAAACCGAGGTACAGTACAACCATAATGTCCTGGTATTAACTATCCATAATAGTTGGGCTCGTTAGTATAGTCTGTAAAAGATGCTATGTTTGATATGGTTGCCAGCTAAGGACATAGCCCATTATTATTCTATAAAGCCGGTTGGCAATAATGCAGAAAAAAGAGAATCGTCAAATTCATACAGTTCTACCTACTGGTCTATGTCAGGTTCCTTCTTACGTTCTTATGGGAATTTCTCATGGGAATGCTTCCTCCAAGCAAATGTCATTATCACCTTTTGGGGACGCTTGCTCAAGAACAGATCTTACTGCGATACATGAAATTCTGGAGAAGGCTGGATACAAGGACGATGAGGGAGTTGCAAATGAGGTTGGCAAATTCATCTATAAATTTAATTTTCTAAGATCAGAGATTATGGAGGCTACTCTCTGTTCCCATTAGAAACTCTTTGTTCATTTTAAGGGACGTCAAATTAGAGTGAACCTCTTTACCAATTTATTTTTCCATGCCAGTAAAATGCAACTAGCTATTTGTTCATGTATCTCATTCGACAAAAATTGTAACTCGTTGTTTTACATCCTAAAGATGAAGATTTTGATGTTATGTTGTTAACTGGGTGCACCATCTGCTTATTAACTAGATACATTACATTTTTAGTGGCACAAGTCCCCTTAGTTTATCTAACTGAAAATACAATTTAAAAGTTGGTCTGCTTCGTTGCTCATCAAGTAGAGAATTTGGTTTGTCTTGCAGCTTTCTTTCCAAATGTGGACAAGCCAAATACAGGAGACGCTCAATTCTAAGAAGCGTGGGGACTCGGCATTTCGAGCTAAAGACTTTGTAACTGCCATCGATTGCTACACACAAGTATGTCATTAACTATAAAGACGAAATACTTCAATCCAATTTTTATCCTCCAAAATCTTCACATAAATGCCAGTAAAAGCTTATATTACGACGTAAAATTCAATCATGACATAATGGCCTCATAAGAACAAGCAGAAGGCCAGTAAAAGGCGGCATATCAATGGATACATTGCTCATAATTCTAAATCAAATAGCAACTGAAGAATACCTTCAAGATGCAGTTTGGTTAACAATTATTTGGATGTCTCTGATTTTTACTGGCCCTTTCAGTCTGCAGTGGAGAAAATTGATTCTGATATCATAAAATAGGCGAACCGGCATGTCTTGATGCTTGGATTTCGGTATTGACGTCAGTTGAAACAATCTTTTTTTTTCTTTTTTCTTTTTTTTTCGGGTTCGCAGTTCATAGATGGAGGAACCATGGTATCACCAACAGTATTTGCTAGACGTAGCTTGTGTTACTTGATGAGTGATATGCCTCAGGAAGCTCTAGGAGATGCTATGCAAGCCCAAGTGGTATCACCAGATTGGCCAACTGCCTTGTATCTTCAAGCTGCGGCTCTTTTCATCCTTGGAATGGAAAATGATGCACAAGAAACTCTGAGAGATGGAACATCCCTGGAATTCAAAAAAGAAAGAACTTGAATCTGTATAGGTACTTCTCTTTTAATTAACATTATTCTTATATATTTATTTGTCTCTGCCTTGAGCCCTTTTCTGTTAAGTTTCTGCAACAACGAAAGGGCTTGATTACTGAACTTCTTGTGAGTTTGTGTTGGTGCAAATTTATATTTTCCTTGCCCAACAAAGCTATCTTGTTGATTCTGTTCTGCTCTAGATGTCAAATCTCTTGTATTCTTTGCTACGAGTTGAATGATAAAATTAGTCTGAGATTGGCTGCAAAGGAAAACTTATTTTGCCACCATTCTAGTCTTAAAAAAATACTGTTGGTCACCATTTCTTTTTATTAAACCAAATATTTGTTTGGGTTTTATAGCCTCTGATATCATATTAAACCATTGATTAGATAAAAAACTTAAGCTAATGGGTGAATGTAAATTTAGTTATATCATCTAACACTCTCCCTTCACTTGTAAGCCTGAAATATGTAGAACCAAACAAGTGGAAATTAATATTTGATTGGGGAGGAAATAACATTGTATGAGTTTGAACACATGACCTCCTGAACCAACCTACCTTGATACCATATTATCCACCATGCATTCCCTCCAATCACAAAGGAGAAAAAACTATAAAAACAATAGGGGTAGTTGCAAATATAGTAATCAAGTCTAAAGTATTAGTAGATATAACACAGTCCAAAACAATTTGTATCGATGATAGACTATATCGCTAATAGAAATCTATCAACAATAGAGTATATCACCAATAGACTTCTATTAGTGATACAGTTTGTCACTTATGGAGACTATCGATGATAGAGTCTATCATTGATAGATTTTGTTATATTTACAATTTTTTTTAAAATATTGTTATACACCTAATTTTTAGCTTAAAAGTGCTATTCATTGCATTACCCAAAAAATATATATAATTTTTGAAAAAAAAAAGTTTGTCTGTGCCACATGACAACCTGTGATTGGACACTTAGATGGCCCCCATAAAAATGGTTGATGTACTCAAATCTTTTTCGTGTGAAAATTGATAAATGAGAGCATGGTGGGGTAACTTCAAGAATAATGTATTTTTAAGAAGAAATGACAAATATATGCTAGTTTTGAAAAAAAAGATCGTTGAGAATCCTACATTGGAAAAACCAAAGGGATTCATACTCTTTATAGGATAGATGAGTTACTCATCTCATTGTCAATTGGTTTTGAGATGGAGTCCTATACAAAACAATGTCCATGACTTCACAATCTTATTTTTTTTATTTATATTATAATTAAAGTGTGGGGTGGGAGAATCGAACCTCAAATCTCGAGATCAATAGTCTATTGTCGAACTCGGACAAAAAAGAAAGACTACACAACTCATATATTTGACCCATTCACTCCAAAAGTTGAAAGGTTTAACGATGTGACATCACTATGCTTTAATTTGTTGCTCAAGTTTAATATTATGTATATAAAAATTAGCCTAAAAGTTTTAAAGAAAATGTCAATCTAAGCATAATTCAATTAATTAAGAAAATGAAGGGTTTTTTAAGAGGGAATATATATAATTCTCAAGTAGTTTCAACCTAAATTATATTATCTCATCAGTTAATTAACATTGATACATTTTTTTAATATTATTTGAATTTTTGTCAATTAAGTTCGGATAAATAACCAACTACCATTCTAAAAGTTGATGGTTCGATCTTCCATACCACAGTAATTAAACTAAAAAACATGTCTTGTTTTTAATTCAACAACATGCATAATGAGAAATTAAAACCTCCAACTTATTAGTCGGATATACATATTTTATGCTAGTTAAGTTATTTCACGTGAGATTGACTAGAATTATATATTAAACATTTCAAAAGTTGACCTATCCCTTGTGTAGGAGATAAAACAAATTTGAAACATCAAATTCACATCACTCCACTTTATTTTGTCCAAGAAACATCCATACAATCTGAATCAGTTGAATCCTGAATCCGTGTAAGCTGTTCTTTCATCTTCATAACCAACTATTAAGACAATATTAAACAAAATCAGACCATTACAATTTCTTCACGAAATGTTATGACCTTCCTTTTCAAGAATAAATGTTAGTGGCTGGTTATCATGACAAATTATGAGCTATGAAATTGAGTTATATTTCATATATTTTTTTAGTAGATTTAGAAATTAGTTTCTAATATAAACAATTGTTTTAAATGAGTTTGATACTATATTTATAAACGATAAAACTACTTGTAATTATCCACTAAATATTAGATTGATTCTAATCTATAAATAATTAATTTATGAACCTGTTTTATGTAATAATTTTTTGTAATATTATATCATTCATAATGCATTACATATAACAAAATTTAATTAAAAAATACATTCCGTTTATAATATGAAGCTCTATTTTTAAATGTTCTAAACTTTATTTATATTATGCATTTTATAATTTAAAATTTAAAATCTGAATGCACCAAACATATAAAAATATATTGTTTTCAGAATTTGTCATGTTTAGATCACAGTGTGAAAACAATTTTAAATAAAGAAATCCAGATTATATGTTGAAAACATATTTATTGAACTCAATGAAATTAAAACATAAAATAAAATATGGATGGTCATCTAAACAACTAGGAGTATACTTGGATTAGGTGGGTTGAGAGTATTTTTTGGACCAACCCAAAAATTCAAGTTGGTTAGATTGACAATCCAAATGACCCAAATAAAATTTCCAACCCAATCCAATCCTACCCGTAAAATTCGAGTTGGATTGTCAAGTTATAACTTATTTTTTCTTTTTAATGAAAAATATGTAAATTTAATATACTAATAACTAAAATCTCATAAAATTCAAATGCTAAATACTAAGTATCTATGATATTTATTGCAAATTTTAAATAAAAACAAATATCATAACAATTTTAAAAGAAAAATATTAAAAATTCACAAATTACTCAATACAAAATAATCAAACTTTAAACAAAGAGGAATATATATATATAATTCGAGTTGGGTTGGTTTAGTTTTGTTCATGGGTTCGGTTGGGTCAATCCAATTTTTTTTTAGTCAACCCACAACCCAATCCAACCCAACCTAAAAACAAAACTAACCCAACCCAACCCTTATATTTTGGGATAGGTAGTCCAGATTGTTCGAGTTGTCGAGTTATTTGAAGACCCTACAAACAACCTTACCATCCATGTTTCAAGAAGGAAAAGTGGTTGTATTCATCTCACAGCAGGACAAAGCACACAATACAAGATTCTTCAACCTCAATTAAACATGAAAATCCACCAGTAACTGAGAATAGATGAGAAGTTTAATACTTAGTTCGGATGATTGATCTTTCTTTATCTCAGAAACAAGTAAAGCACAGAAGAAAACCTGACTATGTTTAAGAACTACTACTCTTGAGAACCTATAACTCTTTGCACCAGGAAATAAGGTTGGCCAAAAAGAATCAGCAACTGAAACTTCTCTGCAATCATGAAGTTTGAACTTCAGCTGATGGGTTGCTTTCTCCCGATCTCGGCAAGCTAGCGATATACTTCCAACAGCGCTTGTGAACTCCGCTGATTTTCTTTGGAGCTTCGGCAATGGGCGTGCCTGGAAATTTTTTGTAACATTGTTCAACCTCGGTCATTGATGAAAGTATCCCAATAGCAACAAAAACATACAGAAATTTGAGTTGATAGAAACTCAAGTTTTAAGCAATACAATAATGGTTGACTATACTATATCAATTACCAAGTCCGGAGTTGCCTCAATAGAGACTTCAAAAGGGAATTTTAACATTCATTTAAAGCAATTCAATAATGGTTGGTATATCAATTACCAAGTCCGGACTTGCTTCAGTAGTGATTTCAAAATGGACCAATATAATTATATAAAGGAGGCTAACTTACTTGACCTATCTCCAGTTTAAGCTTTCAGGACCTCATGCCTCAAAAGTCCAAACTTGAATACTTTACTTGCAAACCATTAGGATCGATCCTTTTTTATAACTATTTGATTTTTAAAAATTAAATTTACAAACAATACTTCCATCTATAAGTTTCTTTGTTTTATTATCCACTTTCTACCAATATTTCAAAAACCAAGCTAATATTTGAAAACTAAAAAAATTAGTTTTCAAAAACTTATTTCGTTTTCAGAATTTGACTAAGAATTCAAAAATTTCTTAAAAATAATAGTACAAAAATGGAGAGGAAACAAGAAAAACTATAAACAGAATCGTCATCAAACGAGGCCTATATTGTCATGAAGCATAATCCTATACATCAAGAGCGAAGATCAGTAAACAGTGAATATTGAATAATGTTAGGACTTTCATCTTTTCCAATCACGCAGCTAAATCAACTATAAAGCATTAGCTCATGATGTCATGGTACCAAATTATAGAATTTAGCCTGGGTAAAAAGAACGTATAAGACATTCAATTGTTGCTCATTCTTCTGAACAAATATTAGAACAAAATTTCAGCAACATGGTGAAATAAAAACAAAAATGAAATTCCAATAACGATTGTGGAACTAATTTCGTGATATACTAACCATCTTTATGAGCAATGCCCCATGCCTTGCCGTGCGTGCCATTCTGTGAGAAAAAAAGGCAAAAGAAAAACTTAAACCCTCAATCAGATTGCCCCAAAAGAAAAAAGATTGTTACACTTCCTGTTTGATTATCAATAGTCAGAGGAAAAGTCTACAAATCTTAGTAAACGATTACAGAAATTAGGCAATCCCACTGATATTTTACCCGAAACAAATCCTTTAAAACCCCTCAACCGTTCAATTTACTTGAATGCACACAAGAAATAGAAATCACTGGCAGAGACTGAATACCATTTGTTTCAAAATTTCCGCAGATTATAGAGGGAGATTGATCTCAAATGAACCGCAACATACATCAAAGAAAAAAAACGAGATGGAAACTAACCTTGTACAGATTGATTTTGGTGATCTGGTACGATATTTCATCCCAGTGAGCTTTGGCGACATGGTATCCTACTCCCCAATTGGGCAAAAACTGAACTACTTCGAACAGGTTCTTCTTCTTCTTCCTCCGTTTGTTTTTAGTCGAAGCAGTGGAGGCATTGGGGTTCGAAGAGGAAGTTGACGGCGAAGAGGTGCTGAAGGTTCTGATAAAGGTAGAAGATAACCTGGAGAAATCTAGGGCACGACTGATCGCAGTTCTGTTGGCGACGACAGCCATTGGCGTGTCTCTCTAGGTTTGGTTGGCCTTCTCTTCGGTATCGCTATTTCGCTGCACTCTTCGGGGTTTAGGCAAGTGAAAATTGGTAATTTTCGTGCATTTCTTCTGCTCGATCCTTTTGTTTTTACAAATTGGTTAAACAAAACAAATTAAATACTATTTTGGTTCTACTTTTAAAAATGTATATTTTAGTTTTTGTATTTTTAACTTTAGTTTTGGTCTACTTTTAAAATGTATATTTTAGCTTTTGTATTTTTAATTTTAATTTGTCTAGATTCATGTTTTTTTTTCTAAATTTTAATTTGGTTATTATTTTCATTTTTACTTCATTTTTAATAGACCAAAATGATCACTTTTTAAAGTATAGAGATAAAAAATACAGAGACCAAAGTCATATTTTCAAATTTTCTCTAGCACCAAATTTAAAGTGGATTTTCATTACACTTTAAATTTATTTCAAAACTATTATTTCATTAATTAAATTTTTTTGTTAAAATAGTGGTGGTTCAATAGTACCATTCTAATTGAATTTTAAGTACCCTTCGTTGATTCCATTGTTAAAATGTATATTTTAGTTTTGGTCTACTTTTAAAATGTATATTTTAGCTTTTGTATTTTTAATTTTAATTTGTCTAGATTCATGTTTTTTTTTCTAAATTTTAATTTGGTTATTATTTTCATTTTTACTTCATTTTTAATAGACCAAAATGATCACAAAATGATCACTTTTTAAAGTATAGAGATAAAAAATACAGAGACCAAAGCCATATTTTCAAATTTTCTCTAGCACCAAATTTAAAGTGGATTTTCATTACACTTTAAATTTATTTCAAAACTATTATTTCATTAATTAAATTTTTTTGTTAAAATAGTGGTGGTTCAATAGTACCATTCTAATTGAATTTTAAGTACCCTTCGTTGATTCCATTGTTAAAATGTATATTTTAGTTTTGATCTACTTTTAAAATGTATATTTTAGCTTTTGTATTTTTAATTTTAATTTGTCTAGATTCATGTTTTTTTTTTCTAAATTTTAATTTGGTTATTATTTTCATTTTTACTTCATTTTTAAAGTATAGAGATAAAAAATACAGAGACCAAAGTCATATTTTCAAATTTTCTCTAGCACCAAATCCACTTTAAATTTGTTTCAAAACTATTATTTCATTAATTAAATTTTTTTTGTTAAAATAGTGGTGGTTCAATAGTACCATTCTAATTGAATTTTAAGTACCCTTCGTCGATTCCATTGTTAGGTACTTAAGCACCTTGGGAACTACACCCCAAAAGCTAGCTATTGGGGTGGGAGAGCCAAGCCACTTAAGTATCACGTTGGTCATCCCATTCTAACCAATGTGGGACAAAGACAACCCATACT
Source organism: Benincasa hispida (assembly GCF_027475165.1). Lineage (NCBI taxonomy): Eukaryota > Viridiplantae > Streptophyta > Magnoliopsida > Cucurbitales > Cucurbitaceae > Benincasa > Benincasa hispida. The sequence continues at coordinate 974,015 of NW_028326240.1, read as the reverse complement.
ACCTTGGTTCCTAACAGAAAGCTTGCCTACAAAAGAATAAAAAACTGCACTTTGATGTGGTGTAGGCTACACACCTCCGATGCTTACGTAAAAAAAAGTTCGAAGGTTCTCAGTCTAAGTTAAGCTCTTGTCCTCATCTTTTTCCTTTTCCCTTTTCTAATCACCTCTTCCTTATTCTTTTAGGATTCTACTTTGGATTAAGTTTGTGCAGATCATGCCTGGACAGAGGCCGACCCGTTTGGTATTCCTTCCCATGTTGGTACAGTCTTCTTCCTTGTGGTTTTGGCCTTTTAGGCTTTCGACCAATGAGCCTGCCTTAATGGCTCGGCCTTAGCCTCGTCCTCGGCTTGAATGAGGCCGACCGATCCCATTTGATTCCCAACTTATTTCTTTAATCTTCATTTCTTCCCTAATTGACGTTTTTACCCTTGGCTCTAGGATCCATTCGTAACATTAGCATCCACTCCCAAGTTAGGATTCGTTGTCCTTCTAGCTATTTTGTCTCGGGTTTTAATCCTGAGAACCTATCTTGGGAGTATATTCTCCCTTTTCGATTTTCACGCCATCCCATCGCGAAACTTAATTCGAACTTGTTAGAGGTTGTTGGGCCTATCAAGCCAAACCTTTTTGAGGTTCAATTGATTTTCCAAGGCGCTTCTCCATCTTATGACGAAGTTATGCACCAAGTTGTGTCGGGCCCACCTCAAGGATAGGTTCTTCATAGATTTTTGCCCTTCATACCTTAGGGTTCCTCGGGTCATGAGCTGACCTAGAATATTATCTAGCTAACCCTATTAGAACTTAACCAGCTTCTTGGCATAATTCTCCATCCCCATGACAGAGTTGTGGTCGCCTCTTCTTTCATTTCCTCAGATGGGTCGTTGCTTTTTGTGCCAATCTCTCTGTAGCTTCGTCTTTCAAGTGTTGCTTTTCTCATCTACGCTAACCATGTAGCTTTTATTTCCTCTGTCAAGCATCTTAGATCTACATAAGAGTCTTCCTTTTGCTCACTTGGTTAGGCATACTCTGATAGCTTTTGAAAAGAGTTGTTTTTATGTCCTTAATTTCCTTTTCTTATTGTGTTTAAAATGATTAAATATCTATTCTCGTAGGAATTCAAGCATTTCATGCATTTTGGAGCCTTATAGGCTGTTGATGCGTTATTTTATGATGTGAAATTGTGGATGAAATGTGATGATGGAAATGCGTTGAGCACTAATCAAGTTTTCTCAGCAGAATCCAAGTGTAAACCCTACTGAATTTCCTAGTATGTCCAGGGTCAAACTCAGGGACTTAGGAAAATAGGTTGCATTGATAATTTTTAGGAAAACTTTGTGGTAACCAAATAAATCAATAGTTGTTAAGGTTGTTTTTTGCGGTAATGAGAAATAAACAAATGCAGCGGAGTTTGAAAAGAGTTGAATAAACAGAAGATGCGATGAGTATGCGGTGAGTGGGTTGAGAAAAGTTTCGACTAACATTTCCTAGGACGCGTTCATGCTATGCAATCATGCAACATGCATACAACAATAAACCACCTCTCGGTGCGAATGCCACAGCTTCTAAGGCTAGAATGCATGCAATGTATGCAATAAGTCTATAGGACCTACACATAAGCCTCTATTCTTATTTATGTGATGAAAAAATGACACACACACAAATAAGGCGACTACATAATATTATTCCCATCTCTAGGATGTATGCGATGCAGGTTGACAAACAGAGCTTATCTCTAAGTTCCTATCTCTTGTTTATGCAGTTCTAATCTTGCTCTCTCGAGTCTAGATTCTAACCTAGCTCTCTCGAGTAGCTCTAAAGGGGTATTTGGCACAACATAACACAAGATAATCGCAAGCAATGAACTTCCTAGGTCATGTTAGCTTAGTTCTTCTCAACCCATTTGACTAGTTTAGCTACTCATGCATGCTAAGAGAGTGAACAGATGTAGAATAAGAACTTCAATTGTATAAATATAAAGATGAAGTA
>NW_028326240.1:947807-971529 GCF_027475165.1 Benincasa hispida | reverse complement strand
AAATATAGAAACCAAATTGAATCAAACTCAAATGTCAAGGGTAAAATTGTTATATTAAAAACCTAGAGACTAAATTGAAACCAAACTCAAAACTTTATGATGAAATGTGGAACATTTTGAAACATGGGGACCAAATAGAAACTAGACCCAACACATAGAGACCAAAAGAAGATTTTTCCTAAAATTTTTAGCAGAATTTTTTAACACGAGAAGTTAAAAAGAAAAAGGTTTGAGAAAAAAGTTTGAAAAGATAATTTGAAGGGGACTTTTTGAAATAAAAGGAAGAAAAACGTTTGAGAAAATGTTTTGGTAAGAAAATTTTGAAACTTTTAAAGAAACAACTTCTTCCAAAACTTGAGAAAATATGACTAAGAGTTTTTACTTGCAAAACTTGAGCAAATTCCAGAATATATTGAAAAAAGAAGAATGAAATAGAAAAAAACCTGATGTAGCAGAAGTTGAGAATTGGGGTTTGTTTGTGCATGAATCCCACCTTGGTCCAAAAAGCCCAATAATATTTAATTTGAAATTAGAGAACCCTAAAAGTAATTAGAATCATAACAAAAAAGGTCTAGTAATTTCGTGCACATAATTAGGCACACTTCGCACAAACCTAGATTAGTTATATGTGATGTTCCTTAATTTGTTCTGCAATTTGGCTTCCACAAAGTATGCCTAATTAGAGAATTAGTTCAACATTAGAAAACTAATAAGTCCATAATTAAAAAGTATTTGAGGAAATAAAATGAAATAACTAACCATTTCTCACTCAAATTGCTTAGCTTCAAGAAGTATGATGAACAAGAAGATGTCTAAAAAGGCCAATAGAAAAAACCCTAAACCCAAGTAGGCATAAAACAAACCGAGAAGATTAACACAGAAGGAAAGAAGGTAATTAAAGCGATTAATTAACCTCGAACGAAAGAAGAAGAAGAAGAAGAAAACTTGGGTACCTATTACCACCCTTCTCTTACCATACAAAATGTGTTATCCAAAGTAGTCAACCAAGAAATGCATTAAATATTCCCTACAAAACTAACAAATTAATATTGTTTACAAAAATAATATACAAAAACTAAAACTAAAGAGTAATAAATTAAAAGAGACATAAAGTCGATGAAATAGAAAAGAGAAAAAATACATAAAACTTGAATAAACAACACAACATTAGAAAAGTAATGTACCTACAACGAACAAAATAAACTAAAACAACATCACATAAATGTCGATAAAAGAAGGACAATAAAGAGAGAGAGTGCAATAAAATTAACAATGGGTACAAAATAAAATAAAACTAAAAGAATGTCTCACAAAGAACAAATTAATAGCATTCTTTTCGCCATATTAACTTAGGTACCCCCGTCTATGTTTATATCTCAATGAGAAGTATTTTCCAGGTAAAACAAAGTCAGAAAGTTTAGAATGGAAGTAGGAAGCCCAATCATCATGCAATAAGTTTCATCTTACTATCTGTTTTGCCCATTAAACCTCAGATCCAAACTCAGCAAAAGTGAATCAATTGTCCAGGTTAGCAACAACATCCACTTTTCCTATCTATTTGATTTGGTTTGATCCTTTACATGACATTTTCTACATTATTCCATGTTAAACTAGCAGTAAATACTAAATTGAAAAGGCTCAAGTTGTTAATTCTTTTACATACATTCTTAATATTCAAAACCAAAGACTCAACCAACCATCAAAAAGAAAGAAAAGGAGAAAAGTAAAGGTACAAATAAACAACCTTACATCATGCTTTGTGTGCTCTGTTATGACTGAAGAATTTATAAGTTATTTGTGTATTATGACACAAACCTTACATCATGACACCATGTGGAAAACTTTTCCGCCTACCTCGATGGTCATGTGGGGGATTTGGCTTCTTCAACTGCTAAACCTCTCTTCCAAGTTGATTAAACTGTTTTTTAATTATTGGCTTAAAGTCATCGCATGTCTGCTCCACTCTGCATATGGCCCATGTTACACACTTCCATTTCACTAAGATCCCTACGACATGGTTTGTAATGTGGGAAGAAACTTCAACATAACCCCACCCACCCACCACTACCTACATAAATATGGCCCATGTAGGGGCCGGGTTTCTTCTCGGTTATCTGTCACTCAATCAAACACGGAACAAAAACCCCTACTATTTCATTCAGGCGAAAATCATCCTGGTGTGTAAAGCTTAGAAACAGAACGCATAGGGGAAATTTAATTTTAGAAAAGACCGAAAGGGAAAACACTAGGGTTCGTAATTTAAAACCCCTACTATTTCACATTCTCGATAATTTCTAATCCCCAAACAGAGGAAAATTTCATCTCTGAAAAAGGGAAAGGGACAGAAGAGAAAGCATACCTAATTAGAGAATTAGTTCAACATTAGATGATGATATGAAAAAACCCTAAATCACAAGAAAAAAGAAAATTAACCAGGGGAAGAAGAAGAAGAAGAAGAAGAAGAAGAAGAAGAGTCGGTTACCTGCTTTAATTGAAGAAGGAAGAAGAGGAGAAGAAGAAGAAGAAGAGTCGGCGGCTACCTGCTTTAATCGAAGAAGGAAGAAGAGGAACTTCTCTGCCTTTTATAAAGCCGGCCATATATCCGTTGCACTCTTCTGTAGTGCTGTGGTGATGTAATAATAATAATTTGATCCAATAAAACGGGTGGTCAAGTAATTTTAATTATTATTGACTTTGGTCAAAAACTTGTTCTTTTTTCAGTTCCGTTTTCAAAACTTCTTTTCAAATCAATAATAATATGAAAAATTTCCCTTACAATAGCCTCGTCACTTTTCAAGTTTACAATATTTTGGTCTATGTACAGTCAAAATATTTATTTTAGTCTTTAAATTTTTTAGTTTGTTCAATTTGATCTCTAAGCTTTCATAAATAATAATAAATAAATAAATTTGAAATTGGAAATTTATTCATTATCCAGCGGGAGCGAGAAAGTGGGAGAGAGCGAGAGCCACACCAGCGAGAAAACGGGAGAAAACGAGATTCTGAGAAGAGAGCTGCGCGATCGAAGAAAGAATCGGAGAGCGAGAAACCCAGCGAGCGATGCTAGCGAGATTGAGGCTGGCGAGAGTAGAGAGAGCGAGATCCCTGGAGAGAGCGAGATTGGAGGAAAATTGGATAGAGCGAGAATTGTAGCAAGGAAGTTGGAGAGAGCGAGAGTAAAGAGAGCTATTCTTAGCGAGACAGTAGGAAAGAGCGGAAGCGGGAGCGGGAGCGAGCGAGAGCGGGAGAGAGCGAGAGTGGGAGAGTGGGAGCGAGCGAGAGCGGGAGAGAGCGAGAGAGCGAGCGAGAGCGGAAGAGAGCGGGAGCGAGCGAGAGAGCGAGCGAGAGCGGGAAAGAGAGCGCGAGAGAGCGAGCGAGAGCGGGAGAGAGCGAGAGAGCGAGCTAGAGCGGGAGAGAGCGAGAGACCGAGCGAGAGCGGGACGGGAGCGAGCGAGGGAGCGGGAGCGAGAGCGAGAAAGCTGGAGAGAGCTGGAGAGAGCGAGACGGAAGAGAAAATTTGAGAGCGAGAGTGGAGAGAGCGGGATTTTCAGCAAGAAAAGCTCCAGAGTAAATTCCTAGCGAGAAAACGGGAGAGAGCGAGATTTTAAGAGCAGAGTGAGCGAGATTTGGACAGAAGCGCGAATTATGCGTTGAATTTGGCCACGATCTTATAGATTATACATGGAAAAACCCTAAAATTGAATACAAACAAAGAATGATGACGTAAGGGCAAACATTAGCCAATTGGCAAAACGATAAGTGTGTAAAAGATGGAACATATATATATATATAGCAAATTTCAAAAAATTAAAATAATATATAAAAATATGTGCTGGAAAAATTAAAAAAACAAAATTAAAATTATATAATTTACCTAATTTTTATAAAAAATTAAAATGAAAATAATAGGCAAATGTATATTAAAAAATTAAGTAAAAAGAAAAATTTTATTAGATGACCGATTGACCTAAAACCTTAAGCTCCTAGGTGAAACTAATTTTAATATAAAAATACGTTAACACTTCCTAGAAATTTGAATATTAATTTGGGAGGAAATAACATTTAAAGAGTTTGAATACATGACTTTCTATTTTGATATCATTTTAAATAATCATCGATGGATCCAAAAGTTCAAATTCTTAAAAGTAAATTTAATATTATACAAATACTTTGACAAACTAAAATGCAATTAAAAAGAAGAATTGAAAAAAAAAATAGAAAATGAGATCAAAAGAGCATTATGTTTTTAACTGGAAATCAAGAAATAAATAAATAAATAATGGGTAAATTGATATTAAAAAAAAGAAATGAAAAGATGCCGCAGACATGGTACAAATATTGGACAACCTAAGAAACTAGGTCTAATTTAATGAAAGTAATGGGATGTGACACCTCAAAAACCCTAACAACTTTTTAATTAGTAACGAACACGAAATAACAACAAATAAATTATATAAATTAATTACAACTTAGTTCATGTCTACCTAAGAGAAAAGATAATAAATCAATGATAATGTAAAATTTTGATCTTTTGGTGTTTGTTTACTTGTGTTAAGCATCTATACTCACACATGGGGCCTACTTTCAAATCTGTAATAAAAAATGCAAACTGATTTACAAATGGAGTGTGCTCAATTCAATTGTGTCTAGAAATTATGTTGTATCGTTACCGTTATCGTTATGATTATTGTCCCAGAGGAAAAAATATGAATTTTGACACTTTTACTGATACCATTACTGTTTGACCTTCAGAGCTAACCATAACAGTAACAAGATAAAAAAAAATGCAATTACATTTGCTATTCATACTCATTACAATTAATTCATCAATGAAATTTTATCACGATTTGGTAAATATCGTATGAGTCTAACTTAATGAAATTTAAAGTTCAACGTGATAATTTGGAGTAAATTTTGAATTTTTCAATGCTCTTCCTTAGGGATGTCCATTTACCCCGCGAGGTCCACGCCCTGAACGGGATGGAAAATCCCGATTAGACGAGGAATGGGATAATTATTTCCCCATTGGCTAAACGGGGACGGGGATGGGATATTCCCCGTCCTCGTCCCCGACCTCGTTCCCACCCCAATGAATATATTATATAATTATATTTATATAATAATAATTACTTCTTCTTCTTGTTGTTGTTAACTCATATTCTGTTTACATAAAAGTTTTATTTATATAATAATAATTACTTCTTCTTGGTATATTATATAATTATATCTATATAGTTTTTACAAAAATTCTGGTATTAAAAGTTAGTTATTTTCTAACATTTCAACCTTTTCGTACTTTAATACATTTCTAAATTGTTTTAACATTTAAGACTTTCTATCTTAAGCCATAAATGTTGTAGTATTTAAATGAAAAGTTTGACTATGATATTATAATATTTAAATTTTAACTTTTAGAAATTATAGGAATAAACTATATTTTTACACATAGTATTATCTTTATAATGAATGTTTATTTTAAAATAGTTTATGAATGTTTATTTTAAAAAGAGAAATAAACGAAGATGAATAATATTTTAAATTTGAGATTTTGAAAGGAAAAAATTGAAGTGAAATAACTTTTTTTTTAAATTTGGGAAAAATATCTTTTTGGTCCCTATGGATCTAATTTCTATTTGATTCTCAAGTTTAAAAATGTTACATATTTAATTCTTAAATTTTGAATTTACTTTCAATTTAATCCGTGTCAAAATGTTACAATTTTACCCTTAAGATTTGAGTTTTATTTCAATTTGGTCCCTAGCTCTCAAGCTTTTACACGTTCAATTTCAATATTCATTGGGGTGGGGCAGGCAAATCAAACATACAAAAGAAAAAATAAAATCAAATCAATTTCAAGAGAGGGAAGGCAATCATAAAATCAAATCAAACATACAAAAGAAAAAATAAATCATATAAGACAATATATAAAAGCATTCACCTAAAAATGACGTTAGTGTTTAAAAAAAAGTAATAAACGATATATCATATAAAATAAAATTAAAGAATGACACACAATCCATAGTTCAATAGAATACCATATACCAAATAATAATAGGATCAAATATCATAACATACGTTGAGGAAGTTATCTACAACTTTTTTTCTTCTAAAAAAAAAGTAGTGAATAAGAAATGTGTTAAATATTTATGTGCAAAACTAGCAAATTGATCCTTGAATGAAACTAAGAGAGAGAAGGGAGTGACTAAAATTGTCAAAATCACTTTCGTCGTTTTCAAAATTAGACATTTTCAAAATCACTCAAAACAAAAAAGTTTAAAATAGTTTATGAATGTTTATTTTAAAAAGAGAAATAAACGAAGATGAATAATATTTTAAATTTGAGATTTTGAAAGGAAAAAATTGAAGTGAAATAACTTTTTTTAAAAATTTGGGAAAAAATATCTTTTTGGTCCCTATGGATCTAATTTCTATTTGATTCTCAAGTTTAAAAATGTTACATATTTAATTCTAAAATTTTGAATTTACTTTCAATTTAATCCGTGTCAAAATGTTACAATTTTACCCTTAAGATTTGAGTTTTATTTCAATTTGGTCCCTAGCTCTCAAGCTTTTACATGTTCAATTTCAGTATTTCATTAAATACTCACTCTCAATCATTGGTCACTGCCTCTTAATTAATTTGAAATAACTATGAAGTGAAATTTTAAATATGATGAAAAATAGTGAAACTTAATTAATAATTATATTAACTGTTTTAAATTTATTTTATACACAGACATTATAGATAAAAAAAATGAGTATTTAGTAAAAGATCGAGGTTAAAAGTAAAAATCTTGAAATCTAGGAACCAAATTGAAACAAAATCAAATGTCAAGGGTAAAATTGTTATATTTTGAAACGTAGAGACTAAATTGAAACCAAACCCAAAACTTTGGGGACTAAATGTGGAACATTTTGAAACATGGAAACCAAATAGAAACTAGACCCAAAACATAGAGACCAAATTATTAAAAAAAATATTGGAATGAAATAAAAATAAAATCAATATATGTATAAATAATTCTGTTATAAGTAATAAAAAATATATTTTACAATTAATAATAAATTCGGGTTGGTTTAGGTTATATTAGGTGAAATCATGAACTAACCCAACCCATAAAATTTTCATTTATTTGAATCCAACCTAACCCAAATGAGTTGATAACCCAACCTAAACCGCATGGGTTGGGTTGGGTCGATCAGTTTTTTCAGGTCATCGAGTTTTTTGAACACCCCTTGTAACGACCGGATCCTTACACATTATGATCTGACCGCTACGACATGCATACTTAGACTTTTCTATCATGAGATGAGTTTTGGTGAAAATTTCAAAGAACATATCTAAATTTTATTAATTAGATAGAAAATCTATATAAAAAGTTTATTTATTAAAACACCAGGATCCGTAAAACATTAGCGCGGTGGTACAAAATGCATGTGCCTATAATAGTGAGTTTGATGGTTGGCCATTTGAGCGATGTCCAATTCTGCCATCTACGCTGTGTCCTTACCTAAAAAGTCTGTAAAAAATATAGGATGAGTATATAATAGACCCAGTAAGTAGTTCTCACGTAGGGTAGTGACCAAATACACAATCACAAGCAACATGTCATGAAAATATATGATTGGGACCGAAAACATATAATAACATGTGGTGGTCGGTTATGCTTCCAACATAAATCTCTCCGCCCTGATAGAAAGATGAGGACCTAAGTGAAAACTAACCCATCTGATGATTAGCAGGTCATGCAGTCAGTACGGCCAGAGTCGCATCCAACATCAACCATTAGCATAAACGTAATATTGGACTAGAGGGGTGCAACCATACATACCCTGCTAGTCCCTAGCATAAACATAACGTAAGATTAGGCCTGGAGGGGTGCAACCATACATGCCCTGCCAGCCCTGGAAGCATAAATTTCTCTGCCCTGATAGGAAGATTAGGACTTAAGCGGAAACTAACCCATCTGATGATTAGCGGATCATGCAGTCAGTAGGGCCAGAGTCGCATCCAACATCAATCATTAACATAAACGTAAGATTAGATTGGAAGCATAACTTACACCTAATTAAAACTTGATTTTAACGTAATCGTGAACAAACATAATGCATGGGATCCCTTGTAGAGAAACGTGTTCTAAATATGTAATGCAATATAACAATTAACATAACCATGCAACATAATAAAGGTACACTACCATTGGTAGTACATTTAAAGAGAGGGTAAGATAAACTACTTACCTTGACTGTGATCTAATTATTCCTTATTATTCTTTATGATTTGATCAGTAGAGTTTTCCTTTCTTAAACTAGAAGGAAATTTGGGCAGCACCTTACCCGAGCTTTTGTCTTTTAGCCTCACAGAACTTCCTCACTCACACTTACTCTTTCACACGATTCTTTGTTACTGAGATTTGTTTGAGAATGGGTTAAATCTTCGGCAAAGGGTCCTATTTATAGTAGTTTTCAGCTCTTCTCAGTGTGACAAATCATCGTACAGGTGGCTTCTTTAAAATTACTTAGGGTTGAAGGATTCCTCTCAATAAGACACCTAATCTTGGCTAACGTTTGCCCTTACGTCATTATTCTTTGTTTGTATTCAATTTTAGGGTTTTTCCATGATAATCTATAAGATCGTGGCCAAATTCAACGCATAATTCACGCTTCTATCCAAATCTCGCTCACTCTGCTCTTAGAATCTCGCTCTCTCTAATTTTCTCGCTAGGAATTCGCTCTGTCCACTCTCGCCTTGTCGAAATCTCGCTCCGTCCAAATCTCGCTCTCTCTAGCTTTCTGGCTGGGAATCCCGCTCTCTCCACTCTCGCTCTCAAATTTTCTCTTTCGTCTCGCTCTTTCCAGCTTTCTCGCTACAATTCTCGCTTTCTCCGATTTTCCTTCAATCTCGCTTTCTCGAGGGATCTCACTCTCTCTACTCTCGCCAGCCTCAATCTCGCTAGCATCGCTCGCTGGGGTTTCTCGCTCTCCAATTCTCTCTTCGATCGCGCAGCTCTCTTCTCAGACTCTCGCTCTCTCTAGGTTTCTCGCTGGTGTGGCTCTCGCTCTCTCGCACTTTCTCGCTGCAAATCTCGCTACAATTCTCGCTCTCTCCAATTTTCCTTCAATCTCGCTCTCTCCAGGAATCTCGCTCTCACTCTCGCTTTCTCCAATTTTCTCTTTAATCTCGTTCTCTCCATTCTCGCTTTCTTCAATTTTCTCTTATTTATTTATTTATTTATTTATTTATCATTGAATTAGAGTCTCGCTCTCTCCACCTTCGTTCTTTCTAATTTTCTTTTATTTTTATTTATTTATTTATTATTTTTTTTAATTGTTTCTCTGCTTCCTAAATTAAGGTTAGGGTATTTATATTTATCATCCAATAAATTTCAATATTTAATTTCCTGTAGTGTATGCGTACAAATCTGAGTTGTTACACCCCTAGTTGCAAATATATTAATCAAGCCCAAAGTAAGATATTAAACCATGCAAAAGAATTTATTAATATAGTAAAATTTAGATCAAACTCTTGGTGTCTATCAATGATGGATCTTGTCACGGATAGAATGATAGAAATTATCACTTATTAATTTTACTATATTTACAATTCTTTTAAAATGTTGTTATATACTAATTATTAGTCCTAATGGTGTTACTCAATGCAATTACCTTTTTAAAGATCCAACTTAATTGTTCAAATTGTAAGTTTCTTTTAACTCATGAGTCCACTCCAATTCAACTATGAAACATTTGGGTTGGTTCAAGTTACTCGAAAAATTTATTAAAATTTTTGTTTTAAAAAGAAATAGATGTTAATAGGTAAAAAGTCTATTTAATTTTTCTTACCTACTGAATTAAATTTAGCAATTCAATTTCAATTTTTATTATCAAATTTTATTTCCATCTTAAAAAAGTATTTTTTTTTAAGAGTTGCTGAAAATAAATAAACAAAAAAACTATAAATTAAATAACATTAAGATATATATATATATATATATATATATATTTTAAAATTAATATTAAGTTTGGTTAGTTAAGATTAATTATTCTAATTGAACTATAACCAACATAATCTATAGAGTTTTCATTTATTTTAACAAATAAGTTTAAAACCCAAATTAGATTGAGTTGATTTGGATTATTTGAATGTTAGAATTTTTTGAACACCGGTATAAGCCATGAAAAATTTTATGGGTTCTCGTATGCATTTGAGAGCAATAAGAATGTTTTAGGAGATTGAAGAGACGGAATTGAAATCGAGGTGGATAACAACAAAAATATGGTAAATACTTCTCGTCCCCGAATTTTGGATCTAATTTCTATTTGGTTTTTATGCTTCAAAATATTACTCTTTAAATTTTTATTTTAGTTTCGAATGTTATAATTTTATCTTTGAGATTTGAATCTTGTTTCAATTTGGTATCTGATTTTATATTTTTAACATTGATTTTTATTAGACGCTCACTTTCGATCATTGAAGTTAATGTCTATTAATTAATTATAAATCGTTTAATTATTTTAAATTTATTAACATATATTAATAATAAATATGAAAATTAGTATTTAAAAAAAATTAAGGTTAGAAATATAAATTTTAAAATTTAGGAACAAAATTAAAATAAATATTTTTTTTCATATAATAAAATATGCAAAAGGAAACAAAAACGTAAATTAATAAATAGTTGGGGGCACTTGGAGTTGGAGGAACCCACTCGAATCACTGACTCCAACTCCACTCAATATTCTCTCTCATGTAACCGCCTGAGGTGTTTTATTGGATGGCTTTAGGGGTGAAAAAAAGGGAAAAAATAGAAGGGGGAGAAAATAAATAAATAATAATTTTAAAAAGGGGATAATTACAATAATAATAAACTATGTTTCAACAAAATCAGTAAAGGATGTGAAATAAAATAAAGAAAAATGAGATGAGGCTTTCTTTTTTTCATCGTTAGACAATTTTTTTTAATAATTTGATGTTATTTTCTTTATTTTTCTTAGTTGTGTTTAGAGGTCCTAAGCAAAAGGGTTTTTTATCTACTTGTTTATTTTACAGATTTAATGAATTCATTTGAAATAATTATCTTTGTTTCAATAAATATTTTATTTTATTGGTCAGAATGTTTTAAATGTAAATATGCATATAAGAGTAACGACTCTTGTCAGAGTGAAAGGTCGGGTCGTTACACTAATGTTTTCATAAAAAAAATCAGAAAAAAAAGTTAGGGCAAGGTAATAATAATCGATTTTTTTCTCTTTTTTAATTTAAAAAAAAAAAACTGTCAACTTTTTGTTGATATTGTTAAGTAAATACATAGATATACTAGGGATATAAATGAAAAGAAATTTCTTCATCTCAACTACAAATATCCAATTAGTCATTTTTGCAAATACTTCAATAGTTGTATTTTTCATTAGCAAAATTTTTGTTGTTACTATACATCACAATTTTTCTTAAAGATACTTGTACATTAATTTTAGTAACATTTTAACCACTAAACTTTAATATCTAATAATTTAGACAATGTACTTTCAAAAATTCCAAATTTAATCCATGATTTTTTCTTCGACCAAAATGTTGAAGATTTGAATTCTCTACCTATGATAAGGAAATAAATGACAATGACAAGAGCTAGAGCTAAAAGTCTTGTTGAAGCATTAAATGTTTACATCCAAAGTAAGTTTTCAAATTATGCCGAAGAGTTGTAATCTTTTAAGTTTAAGGCCACCTAAGAGATGCTGTGAAAATGAAAATCTAAATTCATCCACATCCTTAATGCCTTATGTACCGACTTAATTTCATGTATTTACATTTATAAACGACCATGTATAGAGTTGAAGAGTTTTTTTGTTGGACCTCGATTATATAGGTGAAAGGTTGTGTTCTTTCATAGTGACATTTCATTTAGTTTAAATTGTTTTGTATTTTTCACATTTGAAGTAGAATTGAAATTAGAATGATTTTATTATAGAGTTTAGTTTCTCAAGCTTTTATGCTTTTTTTTGTATTCTTGTGTTTAGAATGCCTAAAACTTTCAACCTAGTTTGATCAATTAGATTGGGGAGACTTCCAAAATCTTGAAGATAAATAAGTTCTCCTTTCTTTCTTATCTTTAATCAAACTTTCCAAGCCAAATTTATTTAACATTCTTGGGATTGATTATCAATTCATTATTCAGGGTTATTCTTATTATTGTTTTAGGGACCACCTTGAATAAATGAAGTTCTCAAACATAATTGAGATAGTTCAGTCATGTATCTATGATCAAAAGGTTAGAACTTCAAGAGTTTAAATACTATTTTGGTCCTTATATTTTTACTTTTGTTCATCTTAATCCTTGTAATTTTAAAATGTTCATTTTGGTTTCTATACTTTCAACTTTGTTTCATTTTGGTCCATGTATTTTTAAAATGTTCACTTTGGTCTTTGTGCTTTCAAATTTTGTTCTTTTTAATCCTTGAACTTCTTAAAAGTAACCATTTTCACCCCTTAAAAATAAACTAAAAATGGAAATGAATGGACCAAAATGGTCACTTTTTAAAAGTACAAAGACCAAAATGAATATTTTCAAAGCATCAAAATGAATCAAGGTTGAAAGCAAATGGAATAAAATAAATAAGCACTAAAAGTACAAAAACCAAAATAATATTTAAATCCCTTCAAACTACCCTTTTAAACTATTAAAAGAAATGGCAAAATAGTCAATGATGCGAATAATCTAAAGCCCAAAATCAAGGAATTTTCTTCCGGGCTATACATTTCGGCCCAAGAGGCCCAAAATTTGTGGGGATGTTTGGTTTCTTACTTGGATAAACCAGTTCTTTTGTTTTCTTTCTAATTTCATTTTTTTATTTTTTTAATTGACTTTAGTTTTTCTTTCCTTTCCTTTTTTCTTTTTACTTTTTAGAATGCTTTTGAAATCTAAATTTTAAATACAATAACAAGTTTTTTTTTTTCCTTTTTTAAAAGATGGCTGTGAAATCATATTAGAAGGTAATGGGCATGTTTTTAGAAACAAAAATTTTATAAGTATGTTTCCTATTTTATAGGCGAGCTTAGATTGTAATTTTTTATCTTTCACTTATAGTTTTGTGGTTATATTTTTTTTGTGTTTTCATCTGAGACTATAAGGTCCTCTTCTGTTTATTGTAATACGAGATAAAATCATAGTCTCGTATGTAGAATTATTGATAAATTTTCACCAATATTAATTACATAGTCGACATTGCAACATTTAAAAGCAAATTAAAAGGCACATTTTGTTGGTGCATTCTTATTTGTGTATATGATTTCAAAAGTGTAATCGTTGAGTCTTCAATGTTGATTTTTTTTTTTTTACAATCTAGTTCGACAAATGGCTAAATCACAAGTTCCTTCAACTTCATTCATTTACTCATAATTCATGTAGAAGTTGTGTTTAATTCATCTGATTTCACTTTTTTCAACCGACATTAAAGCCCAAAATTCTTGTAGTGCTTGGGACGTTTTAGTTATGTCACAAATTTTAATAATATTTTAAAAAAAATATTGCAATGCAACTTAATCGTACTATATACTAAAAATGTTTATAAAATCCATCATATCCACTACAACAAAATAATAGTAATAATAATAATAAAAGTCTACAATTAGTGATCTCAAGAAGAAAAAAAAGTCCGGCATATAGTCATCACCTAATTGGTGATCTTGAAAAGAAAAATGTTAATATAGTCATCACCAACAAACTCCAATTTAGTCCTACACACATAATTATATATCAAATTATTTTCAAACACAATTCACATATTCTCAAAAATTTCAAAAGTTAAATATCAAACTTAAGCAAACTCACCATTTATATAAAATGATTAATCCATTTTATATTATGAGTCAAAAGTTGGTTTAGATGATGAAAATGACAATTCAGATAATTTCAACCCTAATTATCACAAAAAAAAAAAAAAAAACTCATCATATCACAATAAACATAAATTCTCAAACACTCCCCCTCCCCCTCTCAAAGCACCTAATAACAAACATATAACATCTTCCTCAAGTAAAAAATCATACATATTTTGTAATTCTTTTTCTCTTCTCCCCTACCTCCCCCACCCCTATCCCACATTCACAACACCCCCCCTCCCCCCTCTTCCACATCACATTCACAACAACAAATATTTAAACATTAATTCTTTCTTCCCTCCCCCAACCACTTGTTCACAACAAGGAAAAGAATGAAATACCTGATCAATAGTTATCACATAATAACAATTATAAACATATTTTGCAATTGTTCTTTTATTCTCCCCCCTCCCGCCCCACGTAGATATTTATTTACTCCCCCATCCCCAAACCACTTTTTTCACAACAACAAAACATAAATATTGTTCCCTTCCCCCCAACACAGACAAAATATTCAAAACTACATCACCAATCACAATCAATTGATGAAATCACTACACTAATTTGACTACTATGAACATAAGTGAAGTAATGCAATTACCTTAGTAATAGAAGAACATACTTCAGTGATTCTTTCTAAAAATTCATTCATTTGACTAAATTTTCTCTCGTATTTTTGATGTTAGACTTTCTAACGCTTCTTCTACAGCAGCTCTATTTCTTTCATTCTCTCGATGTTCACTCTCCATATGTTCTTCTGTCTTTGCAAGGCGTGCCTCTAGTGATTGGACATAATCTTGTCAGTAGTATAAGGATAAAGGAGAGATACCTTATCCTGGTGACACTACGGATATGGCCAGCTTTGTAAATAGTTGCAAATGTTATAACGTGCTACAGATGGTCTAATCCTGACCATTCATGTGGAAACATGCGAGCGGGGGTATCCTATACAAAGAGTTTATATAAGACTGGACCACGAGATGATTAATCTCTTTATATAACGCCATTGATAATTGAGACTTACATTTCACTAACATGACCATAGGTGACATGACCTTAATCCTGAGTGTTTTGAGAACGAGCCTATGAGGGCGGTCCTTTGATTAGTATGGGTGAGAGTGGCCAGATTGCCAACTCAACAAACTTACCTTTTTAGGGATTTGTCTGATTGGGGAGTTGAGAACTCAGTTACACAAAACAGAATTCACTTCTTCCCCAAAGCAGGGGTAAGTAGATAGATTACACCCTTAAAGGCTGATTCTGAGTCTTGAACATAGTGGCCACATCCTCTCTTTGGAATAGAGGACTCAGTCATAGTAGGACTATGACTTAATGTTCATTAGAGGAATCAGTGGTACTGAAGGAGTTAGATGTAACTAACAGTAAATTGGCCTAGCTGTACTTACGAGCGATTTGTGAAGGGTTATCGCACTATTGATTGGTTAATATGGACACATAAATATATATGTAGTGAGAAAAGTGTAGCTGTCGGTCTTTATGGAGTGCCCGACAGTTAACGGATGGTGAATCTCGTGACTAAAGAGTTTAGTCAGCTATTCACGTATCGTTAGAGCTTCGAGCTACAGGTCCATAAGGTCCTCTTAGTAGCTCAATGGGTTCAAGTTGAGAATCAAATTTTGGGGTTGATTTAAAGTGTTCAAATTAACAAGAAAAATTCAATTATATATGATATAATTGGTATGATGTATGAGATACATCAAGTGGAGGAATTAATGTAAATATGATTTACATTAAGTACACCATAAAATAGAAGAAGAACTATAGTTTGTATGTTTCATGAGATGAAATATTAAAATTATATGTTATAAATATAATATGGTAAGTCGGTTATCATATTTATTTATAATATATTAATTATATGATAATTAATTTTTTTCTCTAATAACCGATTGAGTTGGAGGTTATTGAAAGTTTTATGGTAACCGTGAGATAAAAAGGAAAATTGTTTTCCTAAATCTAGTAGCTGCCTCATTTGAAAAGTTCTCACAGAGACAAGCTATCAAGTGAAAGAGTTTCACTAAACGATAGCGTTGACAAAGATAAACGATCGTGTAGAGTTGACTATACGATAGTCATCAGCTAATCGTTGCTACACGATTGAGTATTATAGTTTATGCAATAGGCTGCCGTTTACTAAAGGATCGAACACATCGTCTATACGATAGACCAGCTTCTTATATCCCACTTGCTCGATCGTCTACTCAATTGTAGACCTACAGTCTCTTCCTCAAGTCAAGATCATATAGAGCCCATAACTCCTGGATTCTCACACCGAGAATACCAAGGTAACACTTGTGGTAGTGTGCTACTCTGTTCGTGAATCGAGTTTGATTCGATTGGGTTCGAGGAGCTGTTGGTTATTCGCGTTGTTCGTGTGGTGATCGTTGCGTTCGAGTATTGCAGTTTGTGGACGCGTTGTAGACTGTTCAATGGATTCTTGAAGAATGGTTCTTCAAATGTATGCATCCTCTATCCCTTGTATCATCGTTTAACATGTTGTATTTTCTGTATATGCATGACCTGTTAGTTTTCTTTTTAGACTGTAATTGTTTTATGTTTAATCTTAATGGAATTTGGAACGATCCCTTCCGCTGCTCATGGAAATCTTCGTGTTTGATTTCATTCAATTAGTCAATCAAACAAAAGGTAATGAAGTTTAGAGTGTTCATAAGTACATACCTCATGTATGGATCTACTGCTTCACAATTGCTTAAGACATACCAATGAGCCTTTTGTAATTCATCACCTGATAGTTTTTTCATACGTGAACTACCAATTGGACATGCTTTTTGTGAAAATATAGGTAGATGTCCAATAGTTTTCGATGTATTATAGTCTATCGTATCATCATTCCGAACCGTATTATTGAATTTTGTTTCAATACCATGTAAGTACATTGAACAAATGCCAATGATTCGTTCGCTATAAAGGCTTCTGCAATTGAACCTTCAGGACAAACTTTATTTCTTATATATTGTTTCAGTGTTCTCAAACTCCTACACGTGTGTGTATATTATGAAATGGTTTGATCAATTAACATACTTTAATGATTAATTAAAAATCTAAAAATAATCATACCTCTTAATTGGATACATCCAACTATAATTGACAAGTCCAACAAATTTGGCTTCCTTCGGTAAATGAACAACTAGATGAACCATAATATCAAAGAATAATATAAAAATATGTGCTGGAAAAATAAAAAAATTAAAATTATATATATTAACCTATTTTTTTTAAAAAAAAAATAAAATGAAAATAATAGGCGAATGTATATTAAAAGATGAAGTAAAAAGAAAATTTTTATTGATGACCGATTGACCTAAAAGCTTAAGCTCCTAGGTAAAATTAATTTTAATATAATATAAATACACACTTCCTAGAAATTTGAATATTAATTTAGGAGGAGATAACATTTAAAAAGTTTGAATACATGACTTTCTATTCTAATATCATTTTAAATAATTATCGATTGATTCAAAAGTTTAAATTCTTAAAAGTAAATTTAATATTATACAAATACTTTGACAAACTAAAATGAAATTAAAAAGAAGAATTGAAAAAAAATAGAAAATGAGATCAAAAGAGCATTATGTTTTTAACTGGAAATAAATAATATATAAATAAATAAATAATGGGTAAATTGATATTAAAAAAAAGGTAATGAAAAAATGTCGCAGACATGGTACAAATGTTGGACGCAACAACCTAAGAAACTATGTCTAATTTAATGAAAGTAATGGGATGTGACACCTCAAAAACCCTAACAACTTTTTAATTAGTAACGAACACGGAATAACAACGAATAAATTGTAGAAATTAATTACAACTTAGTTCATGTCTATCTAAGTGAAAAGGTAATAAATCAATGATAATGTGAAAAGTTGATCTTTTGGTGTGTGTTTACTTGTGTTAAGCGTCCATACTAACACATGGGGCCTACTTTCAAATATGTAATAAAAAAATGTAAACTAATTTACAAATGGAGTGTGCTCAATTCAATTATATCTAGAAATTATGTTGTATCGTTACCGTTATCGTTATGATTATTGTTCCAGAGGAAAAAAAATATGAATTTGACACTTTTACTGATACCATTACTGTTTGACCTTCAGAGCTAACAGTAATAGTAACAAGATAAAAAAAAAAATGCAATTACATTTGCTATTCATACTCGTTACAATTGATTCATCAATGAAATTTTATCACGATTTGGTAAATGTCGTATGAGTCTAACTTAATGAAATTTAAAGTTCAACGTGATAATTTGAAGTAAATTTTGAATTTTTCAATGCTCTTCCTTAGGGATATCCATTTACCCTGTGGGGCCCTCGCCTTGAACGGGACGAAAAATCCCCGATTAGACGGGGAATGGGATAATTTTTTTTCCGTTGGTTAAATGGGGACGGGGATGGAATATTCCTCATCCTCGTCCCCGACCTCGTTCCCACCCCGGTTTCCTGTCCCGCCCCAATGAATATATTATATAATTATATTTATATAATAATAATTACTTCTTGTTGTTGTTGTTGTTGTTGTTATCTAATATTCTGTTTACATAAACAAAGTTTATAATAATACACTAGAAGAAATTCGGGCTTTAATGTCGATTGGCAACCGACATTAAAGATAGTGTTATTAGAGCCCTCTAATGTCAGGTTCCTTTAATGTCGGTTTTAAACCGACATTAAAGGACTTCAATAACACCAATAACATAGCCTCCAATGTCGGTTGCCACCGACATTAAAGACCTTTAATGTCATTTGCAACCGACATTAAAGGTTTTTAGTGATTAAAGCTTGTCGGTTGCAACCGACATTAAGGTTTCAGAGATGCAGACCTAACAGACTGAAGGTTTCGAAGGGTAACTAGCTACACATACTATCTCTCCCTATTCATTAGATTTTTAATATAAGGTTTAAAACGATTGGACATTCAATATGGTATTATTATCTATGTGATGTCGGGTACCCAAATGCAAAGGGTTTTTTGGCTCCATAAAGTGGCGAAAGATATCATCTTTCAGAGCGGCATGGAGGAGGTAATGCACCAACAACTCCATGAGAATTCTTTAACATGAAGCACTCTTCTGACATTGAAGCCCAAATCTATCCGTTTTATCAATTATTGTCCGTTTTTTAAAAGTTCCCTTGCCAAATCCATTTTTTGGGTAAAAAAGTATAACATGACACATCATCATCGAACAATATGGCTATGACATTTAATCCATAAATTCTACTATAGAATTATAATTTAAAAGTCGTACAATAATTCAAGCCTTGAAAACAAAAATTACAAGTAATACAAAGATTATGATTTTACAAGGGCAACCGAATCTTCCGTGTTAGGGCAACACAATTTTATTTGTCTACAAATTTGGGAGGGTTTGAGAGATTAAGAGATGTAATATACGTTGTTGAGATGGACTTCATTATCAGGATTCTTCTTCTTCAGCTCATCCAGCAACTACAGGAGAATTGGAAAGATTTAGAATTTAACTTCAACTTAACAAGTAATGTGCCTGAGATTAAGAATTTAACCTTAGGCAGACTCTGATCTAAGGAGAAAAATTAATATTATAACCATAACCACATTTATATAATCATATGAAAGGCCAAATGTTAATGAAACTTCAATATATCACACATATTGAAATGTGCTATAGTGTGATCAGAATACAGAAAAAAGAAGTGCCAACTCATATGTAACAGTAACACAATCAAAATAACCACCCTTCTCTTACCATACAAAAAGTGTTATCCAAAGTAGTCAACCAAGAAATGCATTAAATATTCCCTACAAAACTAACAAATTAATATTGTTTACAAAAATAATATACAAAAACAAAAACTAAAGAGTAAT
The DNA here is from genome assembly GCF_027475165.1 of Benincasa hispida. Taxonomy (NCBI): domain Eukaryota; kingdom Viridiplantae; phylum Streptophyta; class Magnoliopsida; order Cucurbitales; family Cucurbitaceae; genus Benincasa; species Benincasa hispida. The sequence continues at coordinate 951,770 of NW_028326240.1, read as the reverse complement.
AAATTAAAAGAGACATAAAGTCGATGAAATAGAAAAGAGAAAAAAATACATAAAACTTGAACAAACAACACAACATTAGAAAAGTAATGTACCTACAACGAACAAAATAAACTAAAACAACATCACATAAATGTCGATAAAAGAGGGACAATAAAGAGAGAGAGCGCAATAAAATTAACAATGGGTACAAAATAAAATAAAACTAAAAGAATGTCTCACAAAGAACAAATTAAACCAACCACCGTGAAAATAATTCAACATTTGGTGCAAAAATAAATAAAATAGGACCAAATAAGTATAATCATTTTTGACACTTTTGTGGAATTTAATAGAGAAAGGGTCACAAAATTAGAACCCATAGTGCAAATAGAGGAAGAACAATGTATCAAAATAAATTCTAGAAGAAAAAATTGAACATTTCATTGAAAAGAAAAAAATAAGCTAAAAAAAAAAAAACTCATGGTGCAAAAGTAGAAAAACAATTTACCAAATAAAACCCTATAAAATAAAAAATAAGTAAAAATTAAATTAAATTAGACTGCACAGGATGAAGAAATAATTGAACCATCCATTAAAAAGAAAAATTAATTCTAAAATATAACCAAATAAATAAATAAAATAAAAACCACAAAAAAAGAAAACTAGAACTAAAGACAGAAAAATAATCTACAATCTGTCAAACAAAATCAAAACACCGAAGAAAAAAGAAAACATATAGGACAAGCAGTCGTCAAAATCTAATGTACAAAATACGAGGGAACTAAAACCGTCACAAAATAGATAGAGAAAAAGAAGGTATAACTTTTTCACCCCAAATTATAAAGAAAATCTACATTTGATTTAAAACATAAATAAAATAAATGACGTTTTCAAATATAGAAAAATGAAACAAAATATTCACAAATATAACAAATTTTCACTGTCTATCTGCGATAGACCGCGATAGATCGCGATAAACTAATATCTGTCAGATAATAGTCTATAGCGATCTATCACAGATAGACGGTGATATTTTGCTATTATTTGTTAATATTTTCAGCATAATTCTACATTTGATTTTAAAAATTAAATATAATTAATTTTGTTTTCAAATATACAAAAACCAACCAAAGTATTTACGAATATAGCAAAATTTCACTGTCTATCTATGTTAGATCGTGATAGACCAGTATTTGTCAAATAGTGGTCCATCGTGATCTAGCGCATATAGACTCTGATATTTTGCTATTACTTGTAAATATTATCAGCAAATTTGTCATTTAACCCTAAAATAAATGACACACAAAATACAATCAATAATAGAATTCAGCTCTGATAATAGAAAAATAAATCAACCCATCTCTTACCATCAAAGAAGTGTTATCCAAAGTAGTCAACAACAAGAAATGCATTAAATATTTTGTACAAAACTAACATACAAAAAGCAAAATAAACTAAAACAACTTCACATAAATGTCGATGAAAGAGAGACAACAAAGACAGAAGGCTAATAAAATCAAATCAAACGTACACAAAAGAAAAAAATAAAACATGTAAGACAATATATAAAAGCATTCACCTAAAAATGACGTTAGTGTATAAAAAAAAAAAAAAGTAACAAACCGATATATCATATAAAGTGAAATTAAAGAATGACACACAATCCATAGTTCATTAGAATATAACATGTACCAAATAATAATAGGATCAAATATCATAACATACGTTGAGGAAGTTATCTACAGCTTTTTTTTTTTTTTCCCTAAAAGAAAAGTAGTGAACAAGAAATGTGTTAAATATTTATGTGCAAAACTAGCAAACTGATCCATACCTGAGATGATTAAGAGAGAGTAGGGAGTGATTAAAATTGTCCAAATCACTTTCGTCATTTTCAAAATCACTCTCGTCATTTTGAAAATCCCTCGAAACAAAAAAAAATTGAAAGTGATCTTGAAACAAAATATTTTGAAAACAAATTTGAAGAGACTTGTCAGAAAATATTTTGAAAATAGTTTAGGAATATTTTCTTTAAAATGAGAAATAAACGAAGAGGATTAATATTTTAAATTTGGCATCTTGAAAGAAAAAATTGAAGTGAAAATAACTTTTTTTAAAATTTTGGGAAAAATATCTTTTTGGTCCCTATGGATCTAATTTCTATTCGACTCTCAAGTTTAAAAGATGTTACACATTTAATTCTTAAATTTTGAATTTAGTTTCAATTTAATCCCGTGTCAAAATGTTACAATTTTACCCTTAAGGTTTGAACTTTATTTCAATTTGGTCCCTAGCTCTCAAGCTTTTACACGTTCAATTTCAATTTTCATTAAATACTCACTCCCAATCATTGGTCACTGTCTCTTAATTAATTTGAAATAACTATGGAGTGAAATTTTAAATATGGTGAAAAATAGTGAAGCTTAATTGATTATAATTATATTAATAATTTTAAATTTATGTTATACAAAGACACTATGGACAACAAAATGAGTATTTAGTAAAAGATCGTGGTTAAAAGTGAAGATCTTGAAATATAGAAACCAAATCGAAACAAACTCAAATGTCAAGGGTAAAATTGTTATATTTATAAACCTAGAGACACAATTGAAACCACACCCAAAACTTTATGACGAAATGTGGAACATTTTGAAACATGGGGACCAAATAGAAACTAGACCAACCACATATAAACCAAAAGAATATTTTTCCTAAAATTTTTAGCAGAATTTTTTAATACGAGAAGTTAAAGAGAAAAAGGTTTGAGAAAAAAGTTTGAAAAGATAATTTGAAGGGGACTTTTTGAAATAAAAGGAAGAAAAACGTTTGAGAAAATGTTTTGGTAAAAAATTTTGAAACTTTTAAAGAAACAACTTCTTCCAAAACTTGAGAAAATATACAAAACTTGCAAAACTTGAGCAAATTCCAGAATATATTGAAAAAAGAAGAATGAAATAGAAAAAAACCTGATGTAGCAGAAGTTGAGAATTGGGGTTTGTTTGTGCATGAATCCCACCTTGGTCCAAAAAGCCCAATAATATTTAATCTGAAATTAGAAACCCTAAAAGTAATTAGAATCATAATAAACAAGGTCTAGTAATTTCGTGCACATAATTAGGCACACTTCATACAAACCTAGATTAGATATATGTGATGTTCCTTAATTTGTTCTGCAATTTGGCTTCCACAAAGTATGCCTAATTAGAGAATTAGTTCAACATTAGAAAACTAATTAGTCCATAATTAAAAAGTAATTGAGGAATAAAATTAAAAACTAACCATTTCTCACTCAAATTGCTAGCTTCTAGATGATGATCATGAGATGTAAAAAAGGCCAATAGAAAAAACCCTAAACCACAAGGAAGAATAAAACTAACCAGAAGATTAACAAAGAAGAAGAAGGTAATTAAAGCGATTAATTAACACTGACGAAGAAGAAGAAGAAGAAGAAGAAGAAGAAGAAGAAGAAGAAAACTTGGTTACCTATTACCACCCTTCTCTTACCATACAAAAAGTGTTATCCAAAGTAGTCAACCAAGAAATGCATTAAATATTCCCTACAAAACTAACAAATTAATATTGTTTACAAAAATAATATACAAAAACTAAAACTAAAGAGTAATAAATTAAAAGAGACATAGAGTCGATGAAATAGAAAAGAGAAAAAATACATAAAAGTTGAACAAACAACACAACATTAGAAAAGTAATGTACCTATAACGAACAAAATAAACTAAAACAACATCACATAAATGTCGATAAAAGAGGGACAATAAAGAGAGAGAGTCCAATAAAATTAACAATGGGTACAAAATAAAATAAAACTAAAAGAATGTCTCACAAAGAACAAATTAAACCAACCACCGTGAAAATAATTCAACAAAAATAAATAAAATAGGACCAAATAAGTATAATCATTTTTGACACTTTTGTGGAATTTAATAGAGAAAGTGTCACAAAATTAGAACCCATAGTGCAAATAGAGGA
>NW_028326240.1:923268-947307 GCF_027475165.1 Benincasa hispida | reverse complement strand
AAAGAGAGCCAATCAGTTTTTCGATAAAAGAGAACTAATCAGTTTTGCTTTCTTTAAAATGATAGTTTTACCTCATCTAGGAAGCTACGTTTAAGTTGATATTTTCATATGGCTAAGAGAACATGAGTTCAATCCAAGATACCTACCATAGTCCCTATTATTAATTGGTTTTAGATTTTTCCTTCTTTTTTTTTTTTGTTGAAAATAAATATTTGCCCTTGGGTTTTTTTTTTTTTTGTTTTGGGTAAAATATCAGTCTATTTATTTTAGCAGACTTATTGTATTCAGTGTATCAGAAATAATAAAATATCAGTCAACTATCGTGGTTTTTTCTCCCTGTTCTAGGGTTTGCCACGTAAAACTTTGTGTTTCTATTTTCTTCCTTTTTCATTATGGTATTAGAGCATGGCGATGAAACCCTAACTGTCATTGACGATAATCAACCACAATCTTCTTTAGAAGCCTCTGCAGAAGTAAGTGGATCCACCGGTGCTGGCATTACTGCCACAATACAGGTGGCTATGGAAGGTTATCTCCAGACCGTGTTACCCCATCTTCTTTAGCAGACTTCATTCACGGGTGCAACAGGGACAGCCCAGCGGAGATCCACCAGACGCACGCTAAGATTGGCTTCAGCCGGCCGACAAAAAACCACCTGACACAGTTAAATCTGGCGAAGTCAGATCACCACGCAGCCACTTGTTTTGATCTAGCCATCGTCGGTCATCCATGCTCGCGTCAGCCGCCGGTTTGTTCATCAGGCACAGTCATAAATGAAGCCAATCAAGCCGACCATGCCACTGACTTCCTTCGACCTACGCGACTGGATTCCTATTCGATTAAGCCAATCAACCCTTCAATTACCCTGGCTACTGTTCTTGGTGTTGGGAATGTTGTTCTAAATCTCCTTGTAATCTCGTAGTTTGTAAACTTTGTGTAAACTATTGTTGTTAATAAAACAAGTGTTATTTTACAAGCATATATTCAATTCAATAAACTAAGTTTCGAGGTTATTTCATGTAATTTAAACAAGTATGTAGAGACATACAAGTGGTTCTTGTTTAAATAATAACCTAAACAGTCTGTAGTAGATGGATAAGGTTTGGTACCTTATCCTAGTGACACTACGGATATGACCACTTCGTAGGTGTTACAAGTGTTGTAAAGTGCTACAAATGATCTAATCCTGATCATTCATGTGAAAATATGTGAGCGGAGGTATCCTATACAAAGAGTTTGTATAAGACCAGACCACAAAATGATTAGTCTCTTTATATAACGGTATTAATAATAGAGACTTACATTTCACTAGGATGAACATAGATGACATGACCTAAATCCTGAGTGAGTTGTGAACTCCTACTCTTGAAGGCGGTCATTTGATTTGTACGGGTGAAAGTGGCCAGATTTCCAACTCAACAAGCTTACCATTTTGGGAATTCATCTAACTGGGGAGCTGAAAATATAGTTACACAAGATGAAATTCAGTCCTTCCTCGATGTAAGGGCAAGTGATGGTGGAAAATGGTGTAAATAATTATGCATTCATTGTTCGTTCTTCATGCATCGCTGGTCATGCGTTGGACTAAGGAATATGCAATATTTGTTTGATGACCATGCGTTCCTGCCACAAGTTTTCTTGCTCTCTCGCTAACTATAACGAGATCGTAAGTTTCTCGGGTGATCCGAGGTCGAACTCAGGAACTTGTAGCTAAATGTTATGAAGTAAAGTCTTTGCATGAAGAATAAAAGAATATTGAAGGTTATGGGCTATGCGCTACTTCTACTCCTAACTAACAGATTAAGCAGTGGAAGTATGACTATGAGAGGTAGAGACACGACAATGATTAACGCGTAATAAGATGCATGGGAAAATAGATAAAATAGCGGGGATGACTTCCACATCACTAAGCTTGATCGCAAGGGTAACCCCAGGCAACGCAAGCTATGCGATTGTGCTACACACACATGACAAAGACACATGCGATGTGCGATAGTGTCGAGAGGCCTTATGTCTAAGTCTCTATTCTTACTCACGTTCTCTCACACATAAACAAGATGACCGCATACCACCATATCCTATCTATAGGGTGCATATGTTGTGTAATAGCAAACAGAGCTTGTCTCTAAGCCTCTATTCTTGCCTATGCGATCCAATCTGACTCTCTCAAGCCTAGATTTGGTCTTTAGACTACTTTCTCAAGTGTGCCTAAATGATGAATGATGCGCTCATAAGACAAGGTAATCACATAAACATGGTTGACATAAGATTATTCCTATCTCTAGGAACACTGCTTATTTTGTTTAATGCGTTCCACCACTTACCCTCTCGGGCAGTTAGCTACCGCTGATCAGCTCATAGAAAAACGTGGCTACAACATCTCACTAAGCAATTAGGATTTTCTCACAACACTCGCGCAACACACACCTCTCGGTGGCTTGCTACTTGTTTTATATGTCTATGCCGCATGATTAAGTATGCGATACTCGAGCAATCTTACTTAGTCTTTGCAGTGAAAGGAAAGGATGATAAGAAATGAAGATGGAATCGAAGGAAATAGAGAAATGCATTGATCACATAATGTATTAATCTCTTAAGACACAATGTAATACAATACAGAAATAGAAGACATATGGAGGGCCAGATGGGCAATGTCTTGCATCCATCAGATGTGTGTCAAGGCTGCCGTTGGTGCCATGGATGGGTGGCAGAGTAGTTTCTCTTGAGATCTACCTCCAACAGAGCTCCGGTCGTCACTCAGAATGGTAGGAGGAATGAAGAACTCTCAAGACTATCTTCTCACGCTTTCGTCTGGATCACAAGGATCTACCTGAAGGCAAAAACTCAGATGAATTGAAGTTGAGCTCTAAGGCTTCTATTTATACAGCTCGATTCACCGACAGCATTAATGGTCCTCCTCGGAAATTCTGCAACTAACAGCGTGATGGACCTGTTCTGAATCTCTACTGCTAACGGCATGGTAGGTGAAATGTTAACATCACCTTTTGATACTTCCGAGGTATGCGTTCATGCTTGGTTTCCGAAGTACCAACGCATTCCACCACCCTTGCGTTCATCCCTCTATTATGGTTATTATTTCGTAGCCGCAACCTTTATGCGATGGACGCATGCGGTTAATGGCCGCAACATCCTTGCGTCGAACGTATGCGAACAGGTAAGCGACGCCTCTGTGATGGCGAGATTCACCGCATGCAATCAATTCCTACGTTAGCTACAAAAATAGACATTTGGACGTAAAATAACGCATAATAGTGGGTTAGCCGAGATTTTCATTGCTGACCGACGCAAGCTCATTTTCTCATAAATTCTTAATACAATCATCGGATATTCTACTTAACAGCCCTCATAATTCTAAATAAAAGGCCTATAATAACTTGCATTTCTGTCCGTCATCAGCAAGTAGACAAATTGCTACCTTAAGGGTTGATTCCGGGTCTTGAACATAGTGACCACACGCTCTCCTGGCCCGAAAAGGACTTGGTCATAGTGGGACTATGACTTATTGTTCATTTGAGGAATTAGTGGTACTTAAAAAGTTAAATGTAACTACATGGGCAAAACGATATTTTGGTCCAGTTGTACTTATGAGCAATTTGTGAAGGGTCATCGCTTTGTTGATTGGTTATATCCAATGGACACAGAAACTTATCTGCAGTGTGAAGAGTACAACTGTCAGTCTTTAGTGGAGTGACCAGCAGTTAACGGATGTTGGGTAATTTAAATAAAGAGTTTAACTAATTATCTGTGTACCTTTAGAGCTTCAATCTACAAGTTCATAAGGTCCCCTCTGTAGCTCAACAGGGATTTAATTGATCATTAATTTTGGATTACTTTAAATTGTTCAAATTAATTAACGGAATTAATTATATATGATATAATTAATTAAATTGATTATATATGTTATATAATTAATATAATGTATTTGATACATTATAATTTAAGGTAATATGAGAGGAATTTGAAGATGATTCAAATACCAATTATATGAATGAGATTCATGTAATTAAATATAAATATGATTTATATTGAGAGGAATTAAATATTTGGATATGATCCAAATATCAATTATATGGATGAGATTCATATAAGTGAATTTAATATAAATGTGATTTAGATTAAATGTCATGTATTGTTGAGAGAAAATAAAATCTATAGTTTATGTTGTATTTGATGCAATATAAACTATAGGCTATATGTTATATTTAATATAACATATAGTGTATATATATAATAAAGTAGTTACTATATATATATATATTAATATTAATTTAATTGAAATTAATTAAAGGGAAGGAGCTATGACTCCCTCCTCTTATTCTCTCAATTTTTACATGGGATGATGATTAAGATGGTTGGAGATTTTTCATCTTCCTCCTCAATTGGCTTTGAGAGAAGAGTTCTCTCCAAGAAAAACTTTATAGAGAAGAAAAGTTTTTCTCTTCCCTCTCCTCCTCTCCATCTCTTGTAAGAGTATATTAGCATGCAATGGAAGCAACAAGGATCAATAAACATTCTAATTCATCAATTTTGGCTATAATAAAGCATGCACATACAATAATAAGAGGGTTTCAAGTCATACCTTTGTAGAATCTTTGGAATCTCAAATTCAACTGCAAATCTTCTTCAAATCTTGTTGTGAACCACCTCAAGGTCTTCCCTACTATTCTCTTGGAGTCTTTGATTGAGTTTTTAAATCCCCAATAAAGCCTCATGCCAGTAATTAGCTGGCAGAATTATGTAGTACATCGCAAGGTTCACAACAATCTGATAAGGCAGGAAACAAATTTGTAGAAGCAGGAAGTTTGGTAGAAGCAGCAAATAACTAACAAATAAACAAGACGCTTCTCCTATTTGTCCAATCTAGACACCGTAATTCACTTTGAAAAGAAATTGGTTGATTTAATTCTTCAGAGTAACCACCTCACTGCTAAATAACTCACTATTCTAGGACCATGTATCGTGATTGTACTTCTGTTTCTGCATAAGATTGAGGAATGGTGTACATGGTTAACATACTTCATAACTGGTGATACGGCAACCTTATCGCAACTATATTAACATTAACTTCTATATTCAAGTAGCCTAATGCAGTGGCATAGCACCGAACATTTTGATATTAAAATAGTTCTTTCACGTGAAAAAGAAAAAGAAAAATAATAAAGACTAGGAAATCCTAAGTTATGAGAAGCTGAACGTTAGCAAATTTGCAAGCATCTTCCCCTTGTGCAACGTGAATACTCCCCTTGTGCAACTTATATTATTAGTAATTTCTATCCCTCTACATACCTGAACCAAATCCTAGACACCAGGTAACTTTCCGTTGATTAATCTATGATAACTCTCCTCCATTATATTCTTGTGTAACCTCACTCACATCCAGTGATCCCATAAATTCAGTTCAGCTGCACAGATCCATGAATTTTTTTTAAAAAAAGTAAAGAGTGAAAAACAATCCAATATTTTCCAGATGTTTTCACCATCTTCATTATATTTGAGTTAACCATATCTCGAGGCCACTTAAGAAGATCTCGAAATATGATAACCTAATACTAAATTTACTGGGTTTGAATACCTCAAGATATAGTATTAATAATTGAGAGGCGGTGAAGTAGGGGGAAAAACAACACAAGCATGATAAATCAGAACTTCTTATATAGAGCATTGTAATCCATTTCCTACTTCTGTTCTTTCCAAACCTAACTAATAATAACAGAGGAAAAGTGCAGGGATGATCAAGTAGAATAAGTAAAAGATAAACTAATACGCATGCTTTATCATTGCAGAAGAACTCACTGAAAGGTGATCGCCCTTGTGATGCTTGCCTTTGTGAATATCCTTTGACTTCTTCTCTGAGAGAAAAAGGCAGGGCATTACAAAACTTTACTTCGGAAACCTATTTATAAAGTACTTCTTCACAATCCTGTTCATAATTAAAATAAGTAAAAGTTTACATCTGCATTTGCAATGACACTGCTGTAGAAAAACTGGAAAAGTAAAAACTCGTGTATTCAAATACTTACAGGATAATCTTCTTTCTTTAAACCACAACTTCCTTCCAAACATGAGTTTTGAGAAAAAGACAGAAAAGGTAGCAGAGAGAATAAATTTGAAGAATGTATAAAAATAAAAGGATTTTGATTTCTACACATAGTATGGACACCAGTTTAACATCAGAAAACCTAAACATCGAATTGAAGCAATTTGTGCGACACCATTAATACAAATTCAAATGAAATAACCAACGAAGAAAAAAACAACCACTCGACCACCTATGAGATAAAACATAATAATACCAAACATGAACCGTAACATGCATACTTCTGCAAATTGCCCATTCGAGTTTACCTGAGTGGCGTTTAGAGTGCTTGTGAGATTTCTTCTCCTTCCGCTTCTCTCTCTTATCACTCCTTCTGCTTTCCCTTTCCTCATCTTCTGCAGCTCTTGGTCTCTTGCTGCTCTTCTCGTCTGAACTTTTACAAGCAATAGCATTAACACAAAACGCAGCACAACCCACCATAGATTACTGGAGAATCCACCCGAAGAAAAGCAAAATTATAAAGTTCTCTAGAAGTACTGCTTCTATTTGGGAGAAGTTCTTGAAGATTGTTGAGTAACAACAGATTAAAAGAGGGGAAATGCATAGACAAAAGAAGAAAAGAACAGAAATGAGTACCTTCAGAAGATGAAGCCGCCTTTCTATGCTTCCTCTTCTCCTTGGATTTTCTTTCGCTTCCGCCCATAGCACAATTGAACAAAGATCGTGAATTGGATGATTCAAGCTTCGATGACCGATTTGCGATTTGGTCCACCGCCGTAGCATGCCGGTTAACAGAAGGGTTTTTTTAAGAAAAGTTTTTTTTTTTTTTTTTTTTTAAAAAAAAAAAAAAACTAAAAAAAGGGTATTATTATTGTAATTCGCTAATAGATTAATTAGCAGACTAAATAATTTTTTTGGAATAGAAACTGAGGCTCAATCATCATTATAAGTCACCCGGCCCCACATCATCTTTAGTCAACAACGTACATAATAATTTAACCAATTTCTCTCCGTGGGCGTCGATAGTTTAAAAAAGTGATTAAAATTAATGATGGTCATAGTATTACAACTTTCAAAAGAAATAGAGTTGTCTTTTAAATAAATGGCAAAATAACATCTCTTTTTAATATTGTAAACTTTTTTTTAAAAAAAAATTAGCCACAAAGTGCTATTATTCATTTTTATTTTATTTTATTTTTTATTTGAGTTTAACAGTTAGAAGTGAGAACTTTAACCAATGACCTTTTAATTGAAAATATATACCAAACTCAATTGATTTATGTTGATGCTCATAAGAAAATTGTTTTCTACTTATTTACTAAGGGTGTGTTTGGGGCAAGATTGTCCTAAGATATAGTCAACATTATCTCTAAATCCATATTTGATACAATATTTACTATCTTACATTCATCATTTTTTTTATTAATTGCTACAATGTTTACTATTTCCTTCTCAAACTAAAATAGTTTATAATTCAAACATATACTATTATAACCAAACTAAAATAATTTACATCCAAACACAAACTATTATAACCCAACTATAATAAGTTGACTATAATTGTCAACTTCTTGCTCGAACACCCCCTAAAGATTTTCCTTCCCAAATGTGTTTCAATAAAAAAATTACTTGTTGCTTATTTTAAAATTGATGTTTCACAATTTCTCTCTTTGAAATTATTATTAGGTAAAATAACAAATTGAAGTCTTAACACTTGTATCTATCTAATCCTTAAACTTTTAAAACTATAAAACTATAAATTTAGTCTCCAAACTTTAACACTTTTTAAAATTTCACAATCCAGTCAGACGTGAAATTAAAAATTAAAAGTTGAAACTTATATTTAATAGATGGATTAATTTTTAAAAATTTTGATTTTTTTTTAATGATGTGTTGAAGTTGAACCAAAAGAAATAGATTTAAGGGAGTAAATGGTAATTTTGAGCTTATTATTATCAGTTTCAAATTGCGGGTAGAAGAGTAGCGGAAGAGCAGAGTATAATGGTTATGGCGGGAGTTTGCCTCCATTTGATAAATCGATAAACAGAGTGAAAGTGTTGAGATTGTTTTCACTTTCAAAAATGTTGAATGGTTGGGTCCTTTCAGTCGTCTTCATCACCCTCCTCGTTTCTCTCTGCAATCCAAGAGGTGTTTCCGACATTAAAACTCTGGCTTTCTCTTCCCCTAATCATCCTCTCCATTTCTCTGAAACTCAGACTCAGACCCTCTTCACTTTCCTTTCAACTCTTCAATACGATTTCTATCGAGAATCCTGCCCCAATGCCGAGATCATTGTAAGGTCTGCCATGGCTCTCATTTACTCTCACCATCAAGATATCTCCGCTTCTCTACTTAGACTCTACTTTCACGACTGCTTCATCCAGGTATGTATCCATCAAATCACTTCTTCATTTCTTGATTCCCTTCTTGATTCCATCTCTCCGCTTCTTTTTTCTAACCTTCTTCTTTATTTTCTTTCTTTTTCCTTCATTTAGGGCTGCGATGCTTCCGTCCTATTGGATCCCATTTCAGGTGACGGAACTTATTCGAGTGAGAAGCAGGCTATTCCCAATTTGACTTTAAAGGGTTTCGATGAGATTGATCAAATCAAGGAGGAGCTTGAAAGGGTTTGCCCACGCATTGTTTCTTGTGCCGATATCCTTTCCCTTGCTACTAGAGATGCCGTCGTTCTGGTAAATATACATATCACACTGTCTTCTTCTCCACCCCCCCTTTCTTTTCATTTCTTGTAATTCTCTGTACTGATTGATTGTGGGGTTTCTGAGGTATTGATGATGCGATTGCTTTTCTCAGCTTAGAAATTAGGAATAGAATGTAGTTTTTTTCTCAGCTATTGTGTTTTGATTCGACTAAAATGATTTGGCAATTAGGCTGGTGGCCCTTTCTATCCAGTTTTCACCGGCAGGCGAGACAGCACGAGGGCATACTTTGAAGAAGCAATGGCGGAACTGCCACGACCCGACGACAACATCAATCGTACTCTTTATCTATTTGCGACTAGAGGATTTGATGAAAGAGATATGGTCAGTCTTTTAGGTATGCTAAAATTATCTCTTCCCTCGAACTCATTCACAAATCACAATTAGTCTCAGTGGTTATCCTTTTGGCTTTTGAAGGAGCGCACAACATTGGGAAGATTGGGTGTCAGTTCATTCTGAATCGTCTTTATAACTTCTCTGGAACCAGCCTACCAGATCCATCAATTGACCCTGAGTTCCTGAACCTGATGAGATTCAAGTGCCAAGAGAGAGAGAACAACAACAATGGCAATCAAGATCAAGTGTCTCCAGCATCATCCCCAATTTCAGAGGCATCAGTAGAGAAGCTAAGGAGGTCTACATTGGGCATGTCGTACTTTCAAGAATTGTCGCCTTCGTTGTCGTCAGAGGGAGGTTTCAACACTCATTACTATAAGAGCTTGTTGAGTGGGAGAGGATTGTTGTATGCTGATCAGCAACTAATGGCCAACGAGAAGACGGGAAGACTGGTAAAGGGCTATGCTTCCGATGATGGCTCTACCTTTCGCATGGACTTTGCAAGGGCTATGGTGAAGCTATCGGTTCTTGATGTTCTAACTGGTTCTCAAGGTCAAATTCGTGAGAGGTGCGGGCACTAAACCGCAACAACATATTTTTGTTTGAGTTGTTCTTTAGTATCATTGCTCTGTTTTCATTCTTGAACAAAGTTGGATATGTTTTACAACTTGTTTGGAAGTTGGCTGATGTTAATATCAGAAATGTGTATAATAGAAATTTTTCAACAATGGAACCAATAATAACCATGTTCTTCCTGCCTAATATATGGCGACTATATATATATTGAATTTGGGAAATATATGAATGGATTAAACAGATACCACTAGAAAAAATATGGACCCATACAAATCCTAGTAGCATTAAATAATCAGATTTAATTTAATATATAGAACAAGCATCAAATTTGTTTGCATACGTAGGTTCAAGTAGTGATATAGAGGAGAAAGATATAGAGAAACAAATTTAATGTAGAGGAGAAAGCCTAACAAATTTAATATAGAGGAGAGAGCCTCTTTGGGGTATTCCCTCATCAACAATGGTTCAAGTTCAACAAACCTCTTCCTTAATATTACATTCTACTGAAATTCTTCAATATCTGTTTAGCGTGTGTAGCCTATCAAGATTCTATAACCATCAATTAGGGCTCTTTAAAAAAATGATAATATGTGCACCTTTAAAACTATTTGCAAAAATAGAAACCTTCTTTTCTTTATTGAGTTCTCTCTAAAACAAATCAAGTTAGGTTGCATCTCTTTAAGAGACGCATAACTCACAATCTTAATTGACATTCGTATTAAGATTATGGTTGGTTGCATCTCTACTAGCATGGCTTGTCTTTTAGTATTTGGATCATCAAGAAATGTAACCTTATATTTGTTACATTTTTCAAGGAGATGAAATCCAATAAAGAGGATAAAAATAATATATTTGCAAATTGTTTAAAAATTGCTACCGATTTTACTTTGTTTTCTTCCCAGGAGCTCTGAGGATATGGAGCATTCAAGCTTTAATTATTATAAAGTTTGGGTGTAAAAGATATGCTATCACATGAAAGAATATAGAAAAAATAATCAAGGTAAAATCTCAAGATCTTAGAAACAAGAAAAGAAATAAAGTAAATATACTCATATACCCCTGTGTTATAAATACTTGGAATCGTATTAACAATCGTATTAACACGTAAAAATGTTGGATTGCAATTTCTTAAATACAATTTCTACAGACGATACTTCTATGTCAAAACCAAAACTTTGACCCCCATAAAGCACATAAAGATACCCTTTCGGAGATAAAGGCGATGGAAGAAGTCGAGATACCTCGGGAAATTCTGATGTGGGCGGTGAAGGCATGTCCTTCTTCATGGAGTAGTATACATCAGCGACGAGAAGCCAAATAAGGTCGGGATCCATAGATGCAAGACCTCCAAGCGCATTCAAAGATGCTTCCCTAAGCCCCACAACACCAGTAAAGGCTACACCTGCTACTATGCCACTGACCTTCTTCAGAACTACTTCCAATGCCGATGCACTTCTTCTGTTTCTAGATAGATCAGCAATCATATTGAGCAGTGCGACCTGAACTTTCAAATTGGAACTTTCAGCAACCGAGTCCTCTGATGATATAGATGCTTTTCGATAGGGAAGTTGTAGTACTGCCTTCTCTTCTCTCATGTTTTGTTTCCTTAGAAATGGAGTAGTCAGAAGCTTCCAAAAATGAGATCCATCTGTGTGGAAACGTCGTGTGAAGAAATCTCCTCCACAGATTTGTACTGAACTGCTTATCACATTTAAACATCTTCGTGCAGCCTGCGAAAGTTGCATTGATTACTATTTCCAGATCAATAAACATTAAATATGAAAGGAGGCAGCAGGCCAGCAGCATAATCTAAAATTAACTAGATTTATTTGTTGTTTGTTCGAGTTTATGTAGGTCAGAGGCAATTTGAACAAAAAGACAACTAAAATCCTAAAAATCGTCATCCTGAGTTGCATGAATTAAGAAATACAACAATTGCTCGAGTAAAAACTAGATCAAACACTGGGGAAAAAGACATGTGGACAGATGATAACTCACCACTGGATTTTTGTTCTGAATGCAAGCAACCAAAAAGGGCCATATTTTATTCATAGCGGGAAGCAACCTATTCTCATCCGACCCCTCAGAAGTATCCAAAGTGTCCAGAAGTCGATAAAAGGAATGTGAGTGCAATGTTTCCTCAATTGCTTCCTTGATATCATTCTCGTGCTTATAGGCTTCTTCGACTTTTGCCAATGCAACAACGCCATACTATGCAAACAATTTATTGAAATGATTTTTTTCATTATAATCAAATTTAAGCCAAAAAAAAAAAAAAAAAAAAAAAAAAAAAAATCAGTCTAGCAAGATTTCATGCGTTAGGTGAATTCAATCACCAAAAAAGGGTTGAGGTGAAGAGGAATCGTTATATAGCATCGAAGTGATATGAGAGAGACAGAAGCCACAACATAAACTCAGAAATTCATAATGATGATTAGATCAAAACATTTTGTGCCCATTATATACCCTAAACTCTAAACCCTATAAAAATAAAAATGATGGTGATGATGATTACACAAAACATGATCGTGTAAAATTCGCACTGAGGACGTGAAATAATTCTTGGCAACATTCTCAGACAGAAAATGGCCATGAAAAGATCTCTCACTAACAAGCGAATCCAGTTCTTAGCTCGAAGCCTCGAATATAGACAATCTTGGGAAAATGTACGAGATATTGTGAAATTGAGGAGCACAACGGGAACACGGATATGAAGAAAATATAATATAATATAATAATATATTTATATAATAAATGTAGGAGATGTTCTTCTTCATTTTTTATCTTTCTAATCTTCTGACTCTTCTGATCTTTATATAATCAATCTTCTCGTGATTTTTCATCTCACTTGTTACAAAAAATTTGAATGAAAAAAGGAAGAGAAAGGAAGACAGGCGCTCGCCTTCATGTATGATGAAGGCGCAGCAAGGTGACAAAAGGCGCAACCAGGCTGTAGGTGCTCGCCCTAGCTGTCTGTAAGGCGCAATGGCTCAAGGTCGCCTCGCCTCTCGTCTTAGGCGTGCGCCTTGGGTCGCCTCGAAAACATTGACCGTGACACAGAGCACCTAGACTGTAATTAGATTCCCTCCAAACTTCAACGTGTGTGAACAGAGAACCTGGAAGGTATACAATGTGCATAAGCTAAATAACTGCTACATTTCCTAGAATAGTTAGATCAACATGGCTTGTAGTAAATTTCTGTACTGCCTTTTTATCTCTCATTTCAGGTAGCTGAGTATGAAGTGTTTAATCAAGCCCTTAAGATTGGGGAAAAAAAAAGCACCCTATTAGGCTTTACAAGTAGTAATGCAACAGGATCGAGACATGGGTCGACTTTATCTACCAAAGAGGCATACCTCGACAATATCCAAGGCCACCAAGCATGTTGCTTGATTCTGTGAAGCTAGGAGAGGTATAGCAGTCACAATGCACGAACCAGCAATTGATCCAACTGTTCGTCTATATCTTCTGGAATCATTGAACTTGAACAAAATATTTTCCCACTCTACAAACAATAAATTAACCTTTAAATAGTTCTGTTTGATTCAGCCTAACATTTCATAGTACTTCAATATTAGAAACATCTTATATAATCTAGATTAAGTTTGTCCTCCTATGACATTGCACAATGACAACTTTGCCATGTTGATTAATTCATTCTCTTAATATCCAGCACTGTTTCCCTTGCAAGAACAGAGGAATTGAATGGAGCATACTATTACATCTAGATTGCCAGGAAGAACACCAGCTCTGTGCCTTGCGAGTTCATCCAATTCCTTCATTCACAGTTGATAATTTAATTTCGTTTAACAGTTAAACATTTAATACTCAGCATGTTACAGTTTAGAACTAAAAGCCTCAACTTTATATCACCAAGATCAGAGGTTCAACATTTCAAGGCCGATCTAATATCAAAATCTATGAGGCAAACTTATGTCATCATCATAATATGGAACTACTTAACCAAGAAGAATCACCTGATTCCAGTGAAGATATATTTATGTCATCATCATAACAGGATCTTGATACTCCTCCAAGTTTGAATTCTGCCTGCTTTCCTTCATTAGAGATTAAAGACTTGACATGATTAATATATGATGCTGCTTTACTAGGCAGGGAATTAGATTCATGCTTTGATACTCTGGCAATCTCTGCTACTGCCTGGAGAAAAAAAATTTCATAATAATATAAAAACATGAACAGTTTGGTTTTACCTCACAAAAAATCCTCAAATTGACGAGAGACAAATTAGGAGATCCTCCCCCCACCCAAAGGAGTCCAAAAACTCACCAAAGAGCTCAATGAGCAAAGATATTCAAAGAACGATCATAATACCTAAAATCTTACAGCAATGCAAAGGACCAGATACCTTTCAACAGACAGTCATATTAATTATTGTAAACCTTAATACAAAGTGGATATGCATAATTCAGAAGTAACCTTTAAGAAGGGACCAGTTAGATTGGGGTGCTGATGTCTTCCAAGAATCTCAAGTTCCGATGATACTGTATGCATCTGCAATAGTTCAGTGCATCAGACTTCCAACCCATTCAGACCGAGTCAAAGACAAGTAGATAACCACACGTCCACACATATAAGAAATGTATAAAATTTTCGTTCTAAGCGGCCATCAAGAATGTAAAAATGGAAAACTATGACCACAGAGCCATATGCATTCTTTCTGTACAGATCACAGGCGCTCCCTCAATTAGTAAGCCCATAAAATCCTGTATAATGAATTAGGTTGTTAAAGGATGTTAATTGGCATACAGGTTCTTCCAACAGAGGCAAAATCTCATGAGCTATTCCAATATAGGAAAGGATAGCAGCAAGAACATTTGGCACATGCGGATTGAGATCCAAATGACGTAACTGCCTACATATTGAATCAATCACATAATCTGCATTTTCCAAAACCAAGTTTCGAACCTGCAAAAAGATCATATTTGCAACTGATCATAAAAAGACTCGAGAACCATAGTAAAATATGTGTTCACATTATCTTACCGTTGGGTAACCAGATGAAGAAGAAAGAACATGTAAGACAGCATCGGAGGTGCTTCTAACTTCCACATTTGAGGAAATAAGATTCTCAAGCAGCAAATAAAGTGATGAATGAAGAAATCCAGAAGAAGAAAAATCTTTTCCAAGGCACATACTAAAAATACCTATTCCTTCAATTATAACCTGTTCAAGAGAAGAAGTTGCAGTTTAAATAGAGTGTCAAATCACCATATGGCCAAGAAAAACATCCACAACTATGCATATAGGTTTTGAATTTTGAGCTTACCTGATGCAGCATAGCAGTGTCTCTGAAGAAATGTAAGCTAATGTCTTCTTCACCAACAGGATGCATCGGGGAAGATTTATGTTGTATAGGAAGGTCCCATATCTCAGGAGATAGGTATTCATGCAAGATTCTACCAATACAATCAATTAACTGTGATCTAACTTTTTCCAGGGAAATTTTCCATCTAGCTTCATTGGCTGGGGCACATTCATAGTCATTGGTAACCTTCCTGTGCATTCTTGCTCTCTGAAACGTACTTGAGAAGTAATCTACTGAATATTCTGAAACACCAAATATCATCTCATTCAGAATACATACAGCAGTGCTTGCCTGGCGCACTAACAGTCCTGAACCAGTCCTCCTGTACCAATCTTCCCAGTTTTCTTCACTGTATTCTTTCTTACGAAGCTCAGAAACCAGTTTTTGCAAGTTTCCCAATGGGATATCAATGGTAACCGACAAACTACCTTCACCTTTGCTATCTGGTAATAAGAAAGCATATGCGATAAGGACAAAACACAAGAATAGAAGAGCTAAATAATCAAAGGAATGGTTTCAAACCTGATGCCACAGACAAACCAACAAGTCGGAGAACTCCTCCAAGAGCTTCATAAAGTTTCTGACTGCCAACACCATTAAACCATGGGGGCATGCGAGGAAGCACATGATCACATTGCTGTATACCTTTCTCCTGAACCATTGTGAGCTCTGAAACTGCAGGTGAGGCAGTATTCATGATGGAAAGGCAATCACTGATGAAATTAGTTCCAACTTTTAACTCAGTAAGAGAGTGCAGATATCCTAGAGATGATGGCCTTGCTGAAAGAAATTTTCCAATAGAACTGGCGTAAACTGAATTTTGATTTAGACAAACAGCAAATACATCTAGAAAGCGAACTGCAGTTACCTATACATTCAACAACCAATACAAAATTAATATGGTATTAACGACATAAAAACCAGTGAATGAGAGATTAAAGAGCAAAAGGACAAAAAATCCAGGGGAATAACCAAAATATAAAATCATGCAGTGCCAAGATTAAATATCAATAGCAGAATTTGACAGGGCGAGGTAAAAAATAGCTATGAACTCACTGTCTCCCTATTTTCAGACATTGCTCATTATTAACCCAAAGTGAAATTAGACAGGAAAAAGATCTTCATAGTTATGATCCAAAAACATGCAATCAACCATGCGAAGTATCTTCATATTTTGAAACTATGGTTGAAGCCACAGAATTTAAAGACATTATCAAATAAATTTTCAAGCAATAATGCAGCGTCATACTTGATAATTCATCTACATCTGTGTGTTATAGATTGAACATGATGTAATAAAGTAAATGTAAATAATCATGTCTGTTAAAACATCAGAGAGAAGCTCATACTGGAGAGTGGATAAAATGATCTATAATGAGCTGAGGCCCAGAATAATATCCCACTACAAGTAACTGTCGTGCATGTGATAGAGCAAACTTCTCATCACTTCCAAGAACCACATTTGGAAGCTTTTCAACCAACCTAGATTTAATGGGGGAGAAGTTAGCTTTACAATATGTCCAAGAAACTCTAGTAATCTGTAGCTTTATATATCAAGATAAGAACCTCACAAAAATTTTGGCAATCTCATGCTGCAATTCATGGTTTCCAGTTATCCAGAATAAATATTCAAGGAACTCCTGTGCAGTGAATGAAACATCCTCAGATTCATCAATAGCCAAAGCACACAGGCACTCCTGCATCGACAGACAGGATATGTTATAAATTAAACATTGTAAGCAAGTTTAAAAATTTTTCACAACGTATAAAATGATCAAGATCCACAACCAAGTATAACATTTTCTAGTTGAATCAATAGACTGCATGGGTACGCATAAAAAATTTGCTAACAATATCCAGCATATTCCTTGAGTATGTTGCATTTCAAGCAGCTCCAAGATCACATAATCGTATGTTCATCGAGGAATTAAATATGCGTTTGAACACATAATGAGGACGTTCCCAAAGCTATTAGATTATAGACATAAACATGATATCTTTTACAACAGAAGAATAAAGAAAAGAAGTGATGATCTTTTCTCCCATTAGTTTCTAATCGATAGCCTCCACTCAATTGAAAGTTGTAAAATGAGGATAGATCCAGGTTAACAAAAATAGGCCAGGAAAACTGAAACAAGAGAAACCTAAATTCCGATATCACGTCACGTCATATCGATGTCGTCAAATATGGAAAATCTTAAAATAACCTATTACTGTCCATAGTCGTCAGAACCAATCTTAAAGCTACCATGTCTTTGAAGATCCTAACAGGGAGAGGAAAATGTATTTTTTTTTTAAGACAACAATATTCTTGAAACACAGGACTTTTTTCTGTTTGCTTCCCTTTCATCTTCCATGATAAAAGAGTTTCATAATGTTGCTTCCTTTTTATCTTTGGAAATTGGGAATCTTTTTAGTAACCGCCTGAGGCTGGACCACCAAGTCTTCTTTCTGTGAACTTGTGTTTATATGATTGCAAGAAAAAAAATACGTAAAACCTAGTATCACTTTAATATTTGAAACCCAATAAATAAATAATTGATTGCATTGCATTCAATAAGAAGAGCATGAAGTTCAAATTATTGAAAAACAATCAATTTCAGTTTTGAGGCAAAGAACTATCAATCTTGCTTATAGCCATTTTAATCCAGCATTGGTCAACCTTCGAGGTCTTGCCCTTTAATTGAAACCCAAGGGAAGGGATCGCACTTGGTTAGAGGGGAGATTATCGAGAGACCAATCGACAAGAGCGGTCTAGAGATTGGGAATCTAAGGTTATGTAACAAAGCCTTGTTGACCAAATGGTTGTGCCGTTTCTCCTCGGAGCACAACTCCTTTTAACATAGGATCATTGTTAATTTGTTAGTAGACATGGCTCCCATCCTTTGAATGGTTGACAGTGGGGTTTAAAGGTACTCACCAAAGCTTGTGGAAGGATATTTCAATGGAGCTCCCTTGGTGGGGGAAGGGAGGTATACATATTTTTGGAAAAATAATAGGGTGGGGAGAGATCTCTTTATGCCTTATTTCCTAGACTTGATCATTTGTCTTCCCTCAAAAACCACTTTGTTGTTGACTTCCTTGTGTGGTATGGGAGCTCGTGTTCTTTTTCTTTCGAGATTCGTCACTCTATTTTCAATAGGGAAGTGACGAATGTGGCTTCTTTTCTTTTGCTCAAGGGCCACTCTTTTTAGGCGTGGGAAAAGGGATGTGAGGGTTTGGAGCCCCAATCCTTTCAAGGGGTTTCGTGCAAGTCTTTTTTCATAGCCTGGTTAATCCCTCTCCCTTAGTAGAGTCGGTTTTTTCGGTTCTTTGGAGGATTAAGACCCCTAGGAAAGTGAGGTCCTTTACTTGGAGTGTTTTACATGGTCGTGCTAACACGATGGACCAGCTTGTGAGGAAGTTGCCCTCGCTAGTTGGTCCTTTCTATTGTATGCTTTGTCAGAAGACGAAGGAAGATCTCAATCATATTCTCTGGTATTGTGAGTCTGCAAGTTCCGTTTGGGACTTATTCTTTCAAACATTTGGCATATTGTATGCTTGTAGTTGTCACAGGAACACTAGTATTATGATCGAGGAGCTCCTTTTCAATCTGCCTCATGGGGAGAAGGGTCGCTTTTTATGGTTTGCAGGTGTTTGTTGGATCTTATAGGTTTTGTAGGTGGAAAGGAACCCTAGTGAATTTTAGTCAAGACTTTGATTTCAAAGACCTTTTGTAACAAACTATTCTATAGGCATTTTTTTTACATAGTTGGAGTCCCTTTTGTAAAAGGTCTCTTTTTTATGTGTTTGGTTTTTTATATGCCCTTCTATTCTTTCATCTTGAGAAAAGTCGTCTTTTTTAATAAATAAATAAATAATTTTTTTCAATAAAATGAAACTCTTACATTTTCATTTCACTTTTCACTCACTTCACTCTAGGTTTTCAGGTCCCACATATATGAAAAAGAATTTTATATGATAAATTTAAAAAATGCAACAAATTTAACAAAATATAACCAATACTTTAAATACATCAACAAGAGACATCTGACTCCCTAAATAAATTGATAACAAAAGTAGGTAGTGGCAGTTCCTTTTGCTCACCAAAAGCATCAATCTACTCTTCGTTAGTGTACAGCTGCACCTTGACAGTAGTCCTTTTATGGCAGCCAGGATGCCCAGTCTAACCTTTTTTACCAGATGCGTACAAATCTAACAAGCACCAAGAGAAGTTAGTTCGGCAAACACATCAGCAGTTATAAGAGCTATAAAAGATATTTGTCATGTATTGAAGTATTGAAGGATTCGATACATAATATTCAAGAACTTACAGATGGAAATGTTGCACTTAATAGTTTATCCACACGTGTTGAAGTTTCTGCAACCCATTCCTTCGTACGATCCACATGAAAAGATTTGTTCCCCTTGAGATAGTCAGCACTCATCTTCTCCTTTGAACCAGATTCATAAGTAGTTTTCTTCACCACCTCAGAAGATGAAGATTCTTCTACCTCTATACTCCCACCTCGGACTTTATCAGGCAATTGACGGAGTTCCTCAAGAATATATTGTGCCTTTTTACCCTTCTCCATAATAATTTCAGATTCAAAATCCATAAACATAACAAGGCTAGATTTATTAGCATCATCCTCGAGGACTATCATTAGATATTCAGCCAAGCCCCTAATTGCTTGGTTTGTGGCTTCTGTATTCCCAGCAGCCCCACTTAACGATGTTTTAGAGGTCCGCAAAACTTTAGAAAATTGACTGACAACACCAGGCAAGAAGAAGGCCAATGCATCAGCTGTTCCAACCTGCAAAAGAATAGGATTGATAATCTAAACCAATCGAACATCCATCTTCAAGATTATTATTTACTACCACGGAAATAATATGGAGAATTCTTTGAGTATCAAAACAGGGAACTTCCCTCTTCGAGCAAATAAATAAAAAAGTGACTGGGGATTACAGGTTTTCAATAATGTTGATTTTTGGCCTAAAATATATACATGTACGCTAAAGTAAATCAGCTATGAGGCTCCACACGCACATAGAATAACCTCAGCAATTCGTTATTGATAAATTATTGCTTTAACTTGAACCAGGTTTTCCATGTGTAAGATACATCAAACAATATAAGATCGGTAGGGATGACTTTATCCTCATTTCTTATTTTAAGCAGTCCAATCAAGAGGTAGAGCCTCTCAAATCTTTATCTCAGGAAGAAGACTCAGTCTCTGTGGGTGAAGATCATGCTACATATGACCTAAAACCCATATACCTCCAATCAAGAATTTACTCTAAGTCATGACAGGTAGCCCATTTGTACATAGTTAATCAAAAGTTAAATATTTACCTTTGCTACAAGTACACGAAGGGTCATAAAGGCTTCAATACGAAGTTTGGAACTTCCATGATGTCCTCGTGCAGCCTCAATATCTGCAGCCTTTTCACAGACTCATGAACAAATAGAAAGATTTGGGCAAAATAAATGCTAGAAAACAATGGAAAATCATTGAAAGCATGCTTTTTCATACTCTGAGAAGAAGTGACAGCCAGTGTCCAACAGCAGCTGAAGCAGTTTCACTCCGGAGAAATTCAAGCAAGCATTCATTTGGCTTCGACTCTTCTGAACGCAAATCAAGATGACCTTGAAATTCTCTGTTTTCTGCAAGTGCTGGAGAACAAGATATTTGTTTACACGAGCATGCATCATCTGAGCACGGGTATAAATTCATAAAGATTGCCTTGAAACACTTGATAACTCCTTCACGGAATTCTTCTGATGCCTCAAGGGGAGATAACAGAGCTCCACATGTTAACTTTTTCAGCACTACAACCATCTGCATTATCACATCATCATAATTAGGCCAAATAACTAATTCAGAAAATGGATATATTAAAAGTCTTTAAAGGCCATTCACAGAATGACAGAATACAGCACAAATAGGCCAATGAACCTATATTTCTTTTATTTACTTTGTCTGCATCAGAAAATTTATATCTTTTGAGGACAATGGCTATAAACATTTAACACAACCCTGAGTTAAATGCAAGGGATCTAAGAGATAAATGAGAACCTAATTACCTTATCACACTCATTTGTGTCATAAGTCAACTATATCCAATAATAAATCAACTCACCTTATCAAGCACATTCATGTCATAAGTCAACTACGCTCGTAAATAATAAATCTCAACCCCAGCACGATGAAAAATAACATAAGATTATATCAAGAAGATATTAGATACTATAGTTCCAGGGGCATATTTTGGAGGAAGAATACGTAAATTGAAATGCAATAAACATCAAATCTCCACAAGAGCTGTTTCACAAAAATTATTCTCGTGAGTATAAATATATTTAATTGAGTTTAGTTGATTGAAACTAATTAGTGTCGCAAGCAACAAGCATCACTCTAAGAACAGCTCCTTACACTACAAGGATAATAAACATTTAAGAAATAAAAGGAAATGAATGAGGCACATCTCAAGTCTAATGGTATTTTCAAATTAGACCACCTGCTCCACAGATCCTAAATGGCACTTCTTCAGAAGTTCTTCAAGACACTGAAGCACACCTTCTGCCACACCGTCACTCACTCTATGAGGCAGACCATGAGTAACAGACATCATAATGGTATCTCCAGAATCAACCTTCTGCTGAGATCTATCCACAACAGCTGCATCCAATAGCAGCAGTAGCGGGAACAGTGCATAACTGAAAATAGAAAAAAACTAAACTATCAGGTAGGGTTGCATGAAGATTCAAACGGACTAAAATTACAAGTAGTCAACAAAAGTAGATAATCTTTTTATTTCATGCTTTTAATTTCCAGCGCATGTATAAAGAGATGGTAAAGTTTTGAGAACTCGCTTCATTACCCAAAAAATATTTAAATGGATAAAAAAAACTTATAGACATCATATCGATTATCTTCTTAGCCCAGTTTTCCAATGCCCTTCCAAGATTTTTCCAAATTTTCCATGAAGTTGATTGATAAGCAATGGAACCTGTCAATTACGATTACGGTTCAAAGGCTAAAATATATTCTTCGTCCCTGAACTATAACTATATTTTCAAGTAAGTTCTTGAATGAATTGTGGTGGAATGCTTAATTGTGTGAATGCTGAGAGTTCGAATGGAACACGCAATTAGATCAACATATAAAACGAACGTGCAGTTAAAGAAATATAACATATAGAATTTCCACAAGATAAGATAAGCTTACTCAAAGCAAGGTTGCAGAGAAGTGGTGGGTGTTTTTCGAAGCAACTTGAACATTGAATGTATTGAGGAAGAATGTTTCTTGGGCTGTTGGAGAAGCTGTAGCAGCTCCAAGCAATATGGTTTGAGCTCTGCAAACACTC
Source organism: Benincasa hispida (assembly GCF_027475165.1). Lineage (NCBI taxonomy): Eukaryota > Viridiplantae > Streptophyta > Magnoliopsida > Cucurbitales > Cucurbitaceae > Benincasa > Benincasa hispida. The sequence goes on along the minus strand of NW_028326240.1, from coordinate 924,935 downwards.
CACTTCTCTGAAATCCTTCATTTGATTCTTCCAGTTTTTCTTCCTCGCTTAAAGAATTTGTATAAGCTATCTCCATCTTCAACAGCACGGGAGAAGAAGAAGAAAAACCGTGAAACCCAAACAAACAAAACAGTTATATTAGAAACTGAAATGAAGCAAGCGATCAGTTGCAGAACGTAATAAGAATTCGTTTGAAGGTGAAGAGGTAGATGTCGTAAAACATCTCCAGAGAGCACGAGAAGACCCGCTAAACTGTACGATGGTTCCCTTTTTGTTTCTTTCCTTCCTTCCCCATCATCCATCGTACGGTGATGCCGAACTAGGAATCTTGGGCTGGGCTAAAGATGATAGCGATGCCCCGTAATCTTGCTACGGCCCAATCATTCCCTTCGGACCTTTTTCATCGATTGGATGATGAAGTGTGATCCATCAATTAAGTTTATGGATTTTTACTTTGTCCATATATTTTCATAAATATCTTTAAATTTGTTTTTTTTTTTCAAAATAGTCTTTTAGTATTATTTTGGACCGTTTTACCTTTTTCTATATTTATTTATATTCGTTATATATATATATATATATATATATATATATATATATATATATTTCCTATTGTCGAAGCTATTTTAATGATGGGAGAGAAAATGCATTTAATATAGTTTTTCTCATTTATCAATTGAAGAGAGAAATGCATTTATTTTAATTTTTTCTATTTTCCAATTTGAAAAAAAAATGCATATATCAATTTAATATAGTTTTTCTTATTTATCAATTGGAGAGAGATGCATTTATTTTATTTTTTTTTCTATTTTTCAATTTGGAAAAAAAAAGTATTTAATGAAATTTTATTTTCGATTTACGTTGGTTTTCACACATCAATTTATTGGTTTATTTTTTACGGATTAATGATTATTTTAAATATACTTTGGAACATTTTGACGGATTTATGATTATTTTAAATATACCTTAGAATATTTTGTTTGGTATTTGAAAATATTCTAACAAATATATGAAATATACTACAGTTTATAAATTAGAGATTGACTCAATGCTCGACATAAATTACAGTATAAACCAATATATGAAATATACCACAATATATAAATCTTCATAAATTTCATTTACACCACAATATATATATATATATCATAATACAATAAGTCTAAATAAAAAAAACACTTGTTTATATCAAATAAACAAATACATCTCTTTTCTCCTTATCGATGATAGACTGCATTGTTGATAGATTTTATGAGCTGGTCCAAAATTTACTATTCTTGTAAATATATTTACATTATGCTATATCTTATGTTTGCAATTGCTCTTAAACTTAAGGGGTTTCTACATAAAAGACCTAAATAAAAAAACACTCGTTTACTACCAACGCATAGTTCCTTCAACTCTACCTTCTAACACTCTTCCTTACGTTCTTTGAAGAGGATTTGGCTTGTGAATAGAAGAGACATCTTGTGGTGGTATTTATAGGCCAAAGGAAATGTTCCTTTTCATCTTTACCAAGCCTCCAATGCAAGACACCTCCTACTCTTAAAGTGTTTGCACCATGTTTTGCCACCACCTACTCCCTTAACATTCACCTACTCTCATGCCACACACCTGCTTGAGTTGTCCTCCTCATACATAAGACTTCCTTTGCATGAATATTTATT
>NW_028326240.1:891354-922768 GCF_027475165.1 Benincasa hispida | reverse complement strand
CAACAACAAGCACAAAATCGATATTATAGCCATTTAGCTTCAAACGCCAAGTAAGTATTCACACTTTTTCCCTTCTTTTGAACATTTGTAACATAATGAGTAATTGTTGAGCGTCTGCAATGATATCCGAGTAGCAAGATGGTGCACACGAGATAGAGATAGTGAATAATTAACGAATAAGAGCGAGGGACGACAACGAGAGATGGGAGTGTAATACAAGGAAACAAGTTTGGGAACGAGAGCAAGAAGCAAGAGTGAGATGCGTAGAGAGGGGCGAGAGATAAGAAGCTTGTAGAGAGAAAGGAGCAAGAAATGAGTATCAAGAGAGGAGTGAGAAGTGAGTATCGTGAAAGTATCGAGAAGTGAAGGAGAATCAAGAAACTAGTAATTGCGAGCGAGAAACGAGAGCCTAAAGCGAGAGTGAGAAGCGAGATCTATTAGCAAGTGTGTGTATCAAGAGTTTAACATAATTCTAAATTTTTTAATTTTACTATTTTGAAAGATGGATGGGAAGCAACTGTTCATTCGACATGGTGGAATATGGGATGATAGAAAAAAGTGTTATGATGGAGGTGCTTTAAAGAGCATTATGATGCCAAGTACATGGAGGAACTAAGAATTGGAAGACTAAGTTTACAAAATAGTAAGAATTAATCCATTTGAATTCAACATTGTAATGACGGTCCAGTATAAGATGGACTTGTATGGACCTATAGTGTGCCTAAAGGACGACGATGATATTATTTTTCTGTTGGTTGAGTTGGATCGAAATACACTCAGATTTATGTCAGTGTTGAGAGGGAAAACTGAAGACAAAACTATATATGAAATACAGATAGAACAACACACAGAAAAAGAAATAGAACATCATGTAGAACAATATGTAGAATAAGATATGTAACAACACAATATTTGTGAGCCAGACATTTTCCCTTACATTGTGTCAATGAGAAACCACGACACTAATCTATGGAATTCAAGTATTCCACGACATTATACTAGCCAAAAGAGGGTTCGTAATGAAGAAGTGGATGTACTTGTGGATATTAATCTTAATGGTAATTGCAGCGGTGATGGGGATGTACCAAATATTGAAGATATTGGGTGTGGTACAATTGTAAATGAGATAACACTTACTACTAAGTTTGATGCGGGTCCGACATCGAATTTTCCCTCTCAGTTCACTCTGCCGCTAGAAACTCCATTACTACATAACAATTTTGGTCATTCAATTGGAAATCTGGCTAGGTGGGTTGATACACCAATGGAGTGTGGTACTTCAGGTGCTGAACCATTTGTTAGTCCTATTCGAACAGGAGATATTGTTATGCAGCCAAAATCCTTGTTTGGTATGTGTGTGGAGGTAGCCCAAATCTTCTTTTCTAAGCACAACATGAAGATGAGGTTGTCCATGCTAGCCATTAAGGAAAGTTTTGAGATGCGGTTTCGGAAGTCAAATAAGAATTTTTACAATGTGAGGTGTATCTACGAGACATAGAAGTGGGTTGTTTATGCAATGAAAATAGACGAATGTGACATATTTAAGATTATGAAATTCATGACTATTCACATGTGCTTTATTGAAGTTTTGAACCCCGATCATCCCCAAGTAAGTGAATTTGTGGTTGGAAAATTGATAAGGGACAAGTTCGGTGTTGGCCGTGCTGAAAATTATGTCCACAAACAGTCCTCCTGAACATGTGAAATTTCCTATCAGTAAGCTTCTCTTTGAGTATCCAGTTCACAACCCCAAAATGAGATGAAACTAGTGGCTTAGGTAGGAAAAAGGTCTTGGGAAGCAATCATGAAGCTTGCCATCTACTAGTACAGATAAAAAAAAAAAAACAAAATTAGAGGAAAGAAAAAATAGAGACCTCAAATTAAAGAATTTGGTAAAACCCTCATTACTTGCTCTCGTTCATCGTTATCATTTACATCTCTCATGGTCTCGCTCTCGTATCTGACCTTCGTTTCTTGTTCTTGTTCTTGGTTTCCTTTCTTGGTTCTCAAAATCCTAACTCGACTCTAGCATCTCGGCTCTAGACAATCAACCAATAGCACCCCATAACAATCAACATCGCCTAACAACTCACTATTGATTATTTTCTATAGGTATCATTTATTTCTCTCATCTTCTACACTCGTTTCTTATTTCATTCTCTCATAACAACTCACTCTTGATTATTTTCTATAGGTATCATTTATTTCTCTCATCTCCTACACTTGTTTCTTATTTCATTCTCCCATCCTCTCTATCCCCTTCATCCTTATCTATCATACCATTCAAGCAACGCATACAATAGAAAAGAGAACCCTAAAAGTGAAAATTCGAACCGAAATGAAAGAAGACGACACGGAAATAAAGGCATTACCTTTGGAGATGAAAATCTGAAGTTGTGAGGGATGGCACAAATGGTCGATCATCCAATAGGTGTTTGTCAAGAGATCGAGAGTGAGAGAAATGAGAATCGAGAGAGAGAAAATCTATGGTTTCGTCGATCTATACATACCATCAGACTTTTGAAATTCATTTTAATAGTTGAGTTCATGCTAATGAGGAGTGAAAGCGAGATACAAGATCTGTGTATGAGAACCGAGAGCGAGTGACAGATAAAATATCAAAATATTTGACTGAAGTAGAGCGAGAACGAGAACTGAGAGCCCTAGTGGAGAATCGAGAGCGAGAGTGAGAGGCGAGAATTATATGTGTGGGGGCCTGTCTTTCTCTTTTGTGGGTAAATATAGTTAAGGGTGCTCAAAAAATTCATTGGTTCGAAAAAACTGATCAACCCAACTCAATCCATGTGGTTTGGATTGGGTTATCAAATCATTTGGGTTGTAGGTGGGAATGGTTCATGGGTTCACCTAATATAATCTTAACCAACCCAAACCAATCCGAACATATTATTAACTTTAAAATATATATTTTTGTTACTTATAACACAATTATCATACAGATATTGATTTTAATTTTATTTAATTTCATTAATTTTAAATAATTTATTATCCAACAACTCTTAAAAATAGTTTCTTAGCACTTTGAAAAAAAAAATTTCATTATGTAAATTAAAATTAAGTTGTTAATTTTAATTCAATATATGTAAATAATTAAATTAGATTTTTACGTATTTACATTTTACTTATTTTCTGAATAAAATTTTAAATAAATGATCAGTAACCCGAACCAACCCAAGCCAAATATTTCATGGTTGGATTGGGTTGGGTTCATTTTTTAATAAAAGTTATTCGGGTTGAAGAAATTTACAACCCGAGCAATTAGGTTATGTCTAAAAAAATTTTCAACCCAACCCAACCTAACTCGTGAACACCCTAAATATGATAAATTCACAAGCCGCAGGCACAAGTAAAAGACCATATATCATTGAAATTTTGGAAAGAGGCCAAATTTCATTTGGCTTTTGATTTTGGGTCATCCATACAAAATTCCCCAAATTCAAGACCTTGGGTTAACAAAGACGTATCCTGACAACTACAATCAAATGTTATTTTTTATTATTATTTTAGCATCTTTTTTTGCATACGAGGATGCTCTAATTTTTTTTGTAATAAATTTAATCATTCTCGTCTTTTGAAGAGACGAGGGTAAATAAAACTACAATATTTTCATAATAAATTCAAACCAACCCTATATTTCTACTAAGTCTTAAAAATTACAATATTAATGGTAAAATCGAGATAAAAAAGCTCACTTGACTTAAATTTTCAGAATTTAGTAAAGAGTTAGATCAAGCTAAAAAGTAGGAAAAACAACTTATTTTTTGTGGAGATAAGGTCTTTTATTTATAGAGGGGCAAACTCTAGGGTTCTTAGTTCCAAAGGGACTTAGAGATGTCAATTTGAGCTGACCATAGCAGTTGAGGAATGGCCCACGAGAAATGGGCCCTCGTGAAGGGAAAAGATTGGCATGCATGCAACATTAATTGAAAAAAAATTCCAATGTAAGCTATACTCAACTTTGAGGATTATAAATGGGACAATTGCAACTTTAATAAAAAATAAATTGAAAAATTGGCACGTGTCCCTAAGTTTTACTCTTTTGCAAACATGACAAATGACTTCCGTGTGAAAATTTGATTACTATCGGATTTCTATGTGATTGTTATGTGATTACTATCTGATTTTTATGTGATTGTTATATGATTGTCACATCCGCAATTACAAAAAAGTTGAAGTCACAACTTTGATTTCTTAAAATGTATTTGTCATACAATACAATTTCCCATTATAAATAGGGTTATTTTCAAATATAGGAAAATGAATCACATTATTTACAAATATAGAAAAGTATCATTGTCTATGTCTATTGCTAACAATATAGATTTCTATCAATGTCTATCACTGTCTATCTATCACCGATAGAAAATGATATTTTTCTATATTTAAAAATATTTCCAGCGGTTTAGTCATTTAAAATAGTTGCCCCTAAGAAAATAAAATATTTTGAAATCTAAATACCAAATCTTCGAGAATATTTCGATTCCCTCCATTTCGACAAAATTTTGAAATTTTGAGAAAATTTCGAGAAATTTCGATATTTCGAGCAAATTTCATTACTTTTTCTAATGTCCAAGTTTTTTCAATTTTTATCTTTATTTTCAACCAAAATCTTTCATTTCCAAAGAAATTGAATTTGAGAAGACCACAAAAAATAACATATATTTATCTTTTTACCTCATTCAAATTTTTTTCATTAAATTTTCACATCATTTCACCTAAAAAAATATTTCAAAACTTTATATTAATTTGTAATTATTTTTTTAAAATTTTTTTGCTCTAGCATCAACATTTACACATATATTTACAATAGACATCTAAATGTTGTCTTAACTTATATAAATTTTGATTAAAAATAGTCAATTATAGTTCAATTAAACCATAATAAAAGTTTCATTAACTAACTATACTAATTTTCATCAATTTCCATTACTTTTCTTAAAATTTTCATTGATATCAATATTTTCATCGAAATTTCTATAAAAATTGAGATCTCAACGATATTTCGAACCTTGATCTGTATACAATTCTCATAAATTAAAAAATATATACATACTTTTTCTACATTAATTAATTTATAAAGTACAGATGGTGTATGATTTGAAATCTTAATCAGATGGGAATCCTCAAATATAATAATAAAATAAATGGGAAGTTGAGGGGGGGCCGGGAAGGAGAAAGAGGAAATGTAGAAGGCCACGTGGAGAAGATATTAAATGGAATCCCAAAAATGTCCAATCAGTCAGATTTTTGTGTGTGCACTGACAGACGAAAATACAGTGATTGGACACCAAAAACCAAAACACTTTCTAGTAAGGGAAGTGGGAGGAGGATGATTATGAATGCTTTCAATTGGTTTATCCTAAAAGGAAAACATTTCCTTATTCATCAATTGTCCCCTCCTTCACCCTACTCTTCTTCATGTCTATTCAACTTCTCTCTCTCTCATTTCTTTTCTTCACACTTTCATTGTTTTAAGTTCATGTTTATCTCACTAAAAACGTAATAAATCGATGATAATATAAAAAGTTATTGTTTACTTGTTCTGTATCCATATTGACATATGGAATTCACTTCCAAATCTGAAATAAAAAAACGCAAACTAATTGATAAGTAAAGTGTGCTCAATTCCATTATGTCTAGAAATTACGTCGTATCATTACCATTATAGTTACCTTTACCATTACTATCATTCTTGTTGTTCTAGAAGAAAAATTATGAGTTTTGACACATTTACTGTTACCATTTGACTCTTAGAGATAATGGTAACAGTAAATGTGGTGAAATTCATAATTTTAAATAAATGCGATAAAAAGCAATTCAATTATATTTGCAATATAGGCTCATTACAATTGATCCATTAATAAAATTTCATTTGGATTACATCAATTTTCATTACGATTTGGTAAACGTGGCCTAAAATAATATTCCATAACAAGTTGCAATATGTTGGATCATAATTCTTTAGAGCGGATTTGGGTAGTTTTTTGTACCGATGACTTAAATTTTCAAAGGGTTAATATGTTGTTTGTTTCAGATTTTGAAAATCAGGAAGGATGATTGTGCTAATTATTCATATTATTCCTCACAGACTATTAATAAGGATTCAAAGTAGCGAGTTCTAGCTGGTAAGAGACCACTATTCTATTGAATTAGTTGAACACGAGTGCAAGAAGAGGAGGAAGAGCGTGAGCACAAGGTAGAGAGGAAAGGCTGTAGCGTCTATACTTAATCGTTTTTATGATGTGGGGCAAAAACATTAACCCATGCATAGAGTAGCCCGTGCTCTATTATATTCAAGAGTTCTCAGTGCTCTTGAGAATCATTTTGTCATTTATGTCTTTGGGATTTGCTTGCTTCTTCCATGTTTTTTCATCATTAAATTTGATTATAGTCCTTTATTTGCTTCTATTAATGTAATCTTTTTGTTTCAGTATAATTGAGAGTATAGGAAGACTCGAACCATAGATCTCGTGATTTTTAACACATTGAGATGTCAGTTGACCTATGCTTGATTTGATATATTTAATAAACTAATTTAGTACCTTTGAGTATGTGAATTAATGAATCATCCACATATACGTTGCAACTTGTGATCAAAGATTCAGTAATAATTCAAAAGGTTCTAAAATTAACACGCTAGTTGATCTTTAAAAACTTATTAATTTAGATCCAATTTGGTAATCATTTGGTTTTTTGTTTTTGTTTTTGAAAATTAAGCCTATTTCATCTACATTTCTTATAATCATTTACATCTTTCTTAAATACAATGGTTGAATTCTTAGCCAAATTTCAAAAATAAAAACAACCTTTTGAAAGCTAATTTTTTAGTTCTCAAAATTTGACTTTGTTTTTTAAACCATTGATGAAAAATAGATAACAAAGGAAGAAATTTGGAGGTGAAAGTAGCTCCGTTTTTTTAAAAAAAAATAAAAATAAAAATAAAATAGTTACCAAACAAACTTAAATTCTATTGAAAACATATAAACATGTAAAAATGATTAACAAAACTAAGAGATAATAACCCAAAGTGGTTGATGCTACAAATGAAAGTAAAATTAATGTCATTGACGAGATTGAAGATGAGGGAGTAAACTTGATTGATAGGTTGAAGAAAATTGAAGAGATTTTCATAAGCTAATGTCCACAAATCTTTATCTTTGATGCTATTTCTTCTCAAAATACTAGTGAATAGACTCTTCGACAAAGAAAAAAAGCCATTGAGATTTCATTTTTATGATTCCATGTTCATTACTCAATGCCCACAGGGATATTTGATAGCTTATGTACACTCCAATTCTTCTACCAACAAATTTTTTTAGAGCAAGATTTGTCTCAACTAAGGTTTAAAATGTGAAAATGTTGATAAAAATATAGATAAAATGTCATGTTGATGAATATTTTTTGAAAAATATAAGGAAGTATCTACTATACGTTAACAATGTTATAAATAGCGTTATAGCATTCCACATAATAATTACCTGAAAATAAACAGTATATAAAAGAACATCAGAGATAGGTAAACTAGTTTGGTGAAAACCACCTACGTCGGGGGGAGGGAGGAGTGTGCCCAAGAAAGATAACTTCACTAATATTAATGATAAGCAATTACAACGTAGTACTTATCTGTAATAGCAATACAATTACAGTCTCCCGAACAGCTTAATCACTGAACTTTTATCCTAGGCTCCCCCTAAGAATAATATTCCTTCTCACGATAACTTAGGCTCCTTCTAAGTTGTAATATTAGTGAAGAATGTCTTAGGCTCCTCCTAAGATAAAGACTCCCTCTCATATTAACTTGAGCTTTCCTCAAGTCATGAGACTCCTTCTCACTTAAACTGTATCTTCCTTCTTAGAGCAAAGTCCCCTTTTCTCAATTAGTTGCTATTGTAAGGAATAACTTGGGGTATATCTCCAAAACAGTGTAGCTGACTTTCTCCTTTCCAATGCTGAAACTCTAATAGCGACTGAATCCACATGTCAATGATAGAACACAATAATACTTTTCACTAGCAACGACCAACCCTAGGTTAAGGACTAAGTGTCCTTTAAATATGCACGTCTAGACAAATGAAGCAGTCGTGCACATAAAAAGGAAATAGATTTGCAAAAATATTGCTGATAGGAATTTCCAAAAAGGAAAGTATTTTTGTAGGATCAACATTTCTAGAAAACATCCATTTGTTAGAAAACCACCAATGCAAAGACATCTCAGATAACATCTATGACACTTAAACAAATATTGCCAACACATAATATCTAACAAACTACCCCTTTGGCAATATTTTAAGTTGTGACAAACTCGGTAGTGAACAAAAGATAGTCAGTAGCACAATATCACAGTGTCATAGAAAAAGAACATAATAGTATGAGTAACAATACAAAAGAACACCAAACTGTTGGGGTTGATGCCCTAAATCTCGTGGGTTCTGTAGTTTGTAATTGTAGTGTACAAACAATTTTATTTATTTAACAAAATATGAGATGTTTTATTTAACATTTAGTAGTATTAACCCATAAACCAATAAACTAACATCCAAGGTTATCTTCTATAGCTTAAACATGTATGTAGAGACATACAGGTCGATCATATTTAAGTAATAACCTAAATGATCTATAGTAGATAGATAAGGTTGGATACCTTATCCTGGTGACACTAAGAATACGTCCCGCTTTGTAGATGTTACAATTTTTGTAAAGTGCTACAAATGATCTGATCCTGATCATTCATATGGAGACATGTGAGCGGCGATATTCTATACCAAAGAGTTTATATAAGACTGAACCACGAAATGACTAATCTCATTATATAAACTCGTTAATAATAGAGACTTACATTTCACTGGGTTGACCATAGGTGACATGACCTGAATCCTGAGTGAGTTGTGAACTCTTGCCTATGAAGGTGGTTCTTTGATTTGTATTGGTGAGAGTGGCCAAATCGTCGACTCAATAAGCCTACTATTTTAAAAATTCGGGAATTGGGAACACAACTACACAAGACGAAATTCACTCATTCCCTAAATGTCTGGGTAAGTAGATAAATTGCTCCTTTAAAGGACGATTACCAGGCTTGAACAATGAGACGCTACACCCTCTCTTGGCCTGAGAGAGGTTTGGTCATAGTTGGAGTATGACTTAGGAATCAGTGGTACTTAAGGAGTTAGATGTAACTATAGGGGCAAAACGATAATTTTGGCTCAACTGTACTCATGAGAAATTTGTGAAGGGTCATCGCATTGTTAACTAGTTATATCCAATGGACACAAAAACATAACTGTAGTGAAGTGACTGACACTTAATGGATGTAGAGTAATTTAATTAAAGAAGTTTAATTAATTGTTCGAGTACCATTGAAGCTTTAATCTACAGATCCGTAAGGTTTCCTTGGTAGCTCAACGGGATAATTGAGAATCAAATTAATTTTTGGTTAATTTGAATTGTTCAATTAGTTGAGGGAATTAATTATATAAGATATAATTAATATAATATATCTGATACATCATAATATAAAGTTTATTTGAGAGGAATTAAATATTTGAATATGATTCAAATATTAATTATATGAATTGGATTCATATAATTAAATTTAGTATATATATGATTTATATCAAATACCATGCATTGATGAGAGAATTTAAAACTATAGTTGTATTGTATTTGATACAATATAAAAACTACAGGTTATGTATTATATATGATATAACATATAGTTATATATGTGTGTGTATATATACAATATTTAATTAAAACTAAAATTATATATTTAATTTAATTTTGATTTTAAAATTAAAGGGAGAGAAATAACTTCTCTCATCTTAATTCTCTCTCAGTCTAATGTGGGAAGTGGGGCAGTTTTTTACGTGATCATCTTCAACTCAGAAGATTTGGTTACAGATGCTCTAGCTGTGTAGTCTGAAGATAGAACTCCCTGCAAAAGAATTTTTTCCTTTCCATAAATCTCTCATCTCTTCCAAAAATTAACACAGAGCCTACAAAACTCCTGTGGATTCTCAACCAAAGGAGAATACCCTAGTAATCTTGTTGTGGTGCCCAATAAATTGTTTTGTGTTGCTACAATTTTTGGATGTTTGTGATTGTGACTGTTCGTGACCGATCGAGGAAGATTATCATGAAGATCTTGGTTCTTCAAGGATAAATGTATCTTTTCTTGAAATCCTAATATTTTTTCCCCTCTATTGCATGCTGTAATTTATGAAATCATGCATATTTTGGTTATGTAATTTTCTATTATGTGAAAATAAAATTCAACCGATTCCCACTTCCACTGCGAATCTTTACAGTTCCTTCATAAAAAAAAATCGTAATATTGCCAGTTTGAATGGTGTAGGAAATGTTGAGGGCTTTGGTCAACCCCGTTCTTAGGCTTCCTTTTTCATTTTGGTCACTTCTTCCAAAGGGGGGCTTCTTTACTCCCCTTGCGATTTGAGTGGTTGATAGGTGGTCATTCCACATGAGGACATTTTTGCAAAGGGGTTAAGTTATGGAATTGTTCTTTAGTGGGCCAATTTATGGAAGGCCAGCTTCTAGTTGAGGTTATTTCACGATTGGCTGCTAAGTTGTGGGGTCGTGTTGAGGTGTTGTTGATTACTATCTTGAAGGATAATTTGGTTCTTTTTCAGTTAAAGAAAGAGGAGGCTCGAGATTGGGTGATTTTTAATGGTCCTAGCCATATTAAGGACAAACCTATTTTGTTGAGGAAATGGGTCTCAGACATTATTCCTAAAACATTCATGTTTCATCGAGATCGATTTGGTTGAAGCTGTTTTGGGTTTTTTTGTAATTGTGGACGCCTGGGGTTGAGTATTCTAGCCAGTATTGTTGGTCGGTCAATTTGTATGGATAAAGCTATTAAGGAGCATTGAGGATTTTTTTTTTTGTCGACCTTTGTGTTGAGGTGGGAGTGAATGATGATTTTTCTCATTTTATGACGGTTAGGACACGTAAAAAGGATTTTGAGATCCTGGTAGGGTATGCTTAGAGGCCATGCAAGTGTCTTTAGTATGGTGGTTTTGGTCATCATATTGATAAGTGTAGAGTGGGGGGTTTGATGGGGCGCTCCTCTTCAGTACCTTTGGCTCTTGTTGGTGATAATTTAGTCTCTGCCTCTTTTGAGGGGCCAAGTTGTGGGGTTGTTCCCCTTTATCCGAAGGGGTAATTATTGTTACTGTGGTGGGGGCTCAATGCATCTCTCTTTGGTCAAGTTCTGTGATTGATCCAATGGTACCTAGGATATTAGTATCGACTAAGGTATTGCAGATTCTTCCCTTTCTTTGGCTTTGTCCTCTCAAGATGATATCTCCCCTTAGGTGGTCTATTATCGCTCAATGGCTTAGTCTAAACTTTTGGTGAAACTTCTAGACCCCTTTGACTTGTCAAAGGACTTAGGATAGTTTCCTTTGTTGTGGTTTTGATGGCTTCTTCTGGCTTAAAATGTGATTTTTTCCTTTGTTTTGCTTCTCTTGCTTTGGTTGTGAACTCTAGGTCTTGTACATTGGTTTGTTTTGGTTTGTGCCTTGAACTCAGACTAAGAGGTTTTCTTTTGCAATATATTATATCACCTTTGCAGAAAAAAGAAAAACTTTAAGCAGCGTTTTGGGATTGTGTTGGAATTATGCAAAAGTACGCAACAAGAAAGATGGATATTAATTGCACCTTCTAATGATATGAACATGGTTGGATGTGTTGTTCTAGATGAAGATTGTTATTTTGTGAATGAATCCACTGTCTTGAAAGAAGAAACGACACAACCTCGATGCTATATTGCAAGAAGCCGATTTGTCACACCCCCTTCCAGAAACCTTTACTATCCTAGGAGAAGATGTGAAAACAGCTGATGCCAACCCTCTTATGATACCAATTGCCTATCCTTATCCTTAATATACTCAATAGAAACTTAACACCTAACAAGCATTTATAAACATGAAATTCCTCAAAGAAACTGACTAACACATGTTAAACATATGCCAAACTTATACGTTTTATAACAGCTCATATACAAAGCGTGGCCCAATCTCAAAACTATTTTATATCCCTAGTATGTACATGAAGGACAACTATGAACCACCTAAAGTAGCTTCACTTCAACCCTTAATAATTAAGTGACAAACTAGCAGAACAACTACCCTTTGGGATGTTGACCGCTACTTGAAAAAAAAAATGGAAATAGTGATCTACTAGCCCAGTGAGTGACTAACTTGAGTACCAATTAAACATCAACTTCCATAAAACATCAGGGTTTAAATCAATTACTCTCATGTACATGAAAACACATAAAACATTCAAACCCTGAAAACTCATCTTCAAGTTTCACATTGAAAGTCCTCATCATTTAACCTTAGTTGGGAGAGAATCCTTTTGCTCAATCTCTCAACGTCAATCCTTAACTAATGTAGAGTAATCTCAATAAAATCAACGTCGATAGTATCTTACCTACGTGCACATGGTAGTATCCTGAATATCGTCATAACTTAGGTATCAGGGGTCCCAGATACCTTCATACCTTTAATATCGAGTTTTCTCATGGTAACATCATAACTCATCCTTTGAAAAGTAAACTCAACCCTTGAAACATCACACATTCCAGTAAAACAAGCTAAATACATGCTTCATGAAAGATATTTATGAGTTAAGGAATGCTAGTTAATGCATGCTTCATAAATCTCGTTGTTCAAGAAAATATTGACCTATGCGTCCACATATCAATCTTCAAACTAATGCATGCGTTGGAGTACTACTTTAAAGAAAACATGTTATGCGTTAGAAGAGTCATCACAAGGCTAATAAATTATGTGTGGAACTTCGTTAAGAAAACAACATGAAATCTAGCTCAATAGTAAATCATGCGTTGAAAACTCATATGAGGAAACTTTCATAAAACTTGTTACTCACTGTCTTATGCTACTTCCTCAATGGATGATAGGCTTCTCCTATCTTCGTTTGCCTTGTAACATCAATGAATACCCTTAGTTAAACTACTAGCTTCCTCTTGAGCTTAACTTAAACATTTAAGTTTAACATCACGCTTAGACAACCCTTGTAACTTTCATCGCGTAGCATACTTCATCACGCCTACTTCATCGTGATACGGTAAATAGAAAATTTACCTTGCTCTCAGCTCGAAAGTGACAATGCACTCACTGAGGCTCTAGGATGCGCCTACAGTTTCTATGCGTTAAATGCTTGGTAAAACTCTACCTTGCATGCACCCTCCTCCACCAATGCTTGCGCTCAATCGCGCACAATCTTACTCGTTAGCTGCATACTTATCCCTCAGATGCAGCTTCCTGCTTGTTCAAACATCAAATTTCCATATTCAACTTCTAGCCTTAATAACTTGAATTTCATATGTTATTTCATAGAATTTCCTTCCAAGAACTTGTTGAAAAACATCATAACTTCCTTAACTTCAAGATTTGAGCCTCTATTTCCTTTTGTCAAGCTCAAAATTTATCAAACTTTTCCATTTACCTGAGAAACTTCAAAGCTTGGAACACTTGGGTAAATCTTAAAACTTCAGCACAAATTCGTGAGAATCTCCTTTTGACAACCCTGAAACACTTTCAACATTGCTCAAGCTTCACTTTGGCAGTAGCTTCTCTTCTTTGGTGCAGGTAATTTGCTAAAATTGGGCTCTTCATCCCAAACCTCCCTTTTATACCAAAGGTTTCATGGTCGAATGGTTCATTAAAATGACAGTTGACCCAATAAAGATTGTTTAGGATTCCAATCAGGCCACTTAGCCCACTAACCATGTGACTAATCTGGGTGCCTCAGTCCTATACAATGCATCTCGACCAACGTAAAGGTTGAAATACCATCGCATAGGCTGGTCTTCATCGTATAAGCCCTCTCTTGGCCAATACATCTCCAGCCCTTGTCTCTTGTCCTCACGGCTAAACACTTGCATTGACACTCGATATAAACAAACATCTCCTAAGCCTTTATGGTTCTCTTCAACGCCCCTCAAACCATCGCATCCTTCACACTTAGCCATTTTTCCCCTTTGTAACCTTGAATGCATGGCATGTCAAGACCATCTCCACGCCTCATAATTCTTTTCTACACTTAGAATGATTTTTCCTTCAAAATGTAGCCCCCCTTTACAAACAACTTACATACATAGAATTAATCATACATCTATACATTAACTTAAACATACATACATAGTAAAATAGGGTCTAGGGTTTACACGGTTGCCCCCCAAGTTCACACAACACCTGGACTCTGACATGCATTCGTTGGAGAATGGGTCAGAATCAATAGGAAAAGTAGCTCGAAAATGGTGAGGGGCTCTAGTAGAGGTGAAAGCAGACAAATTTGTGAAGAAGAAGGAGGCTAGGGTTTTTTTTATATCTTCATAAGTTCCTCAAAAGACTTTTTTAAAAAGAGGAAGAAAACACGTTTTGGAATTAATTCCAATTAACACATTTATTGTGGTAAATAAAAACATTTAATGGTAATGAAATAATAATCTTTTTATAAAAATTTAAAAGGATAAATAGTAAAAAGTTATTTCTTTTTCGCGTAACCGCGGTTACCCAAACCCACTCGTTCGATTGACAACAACAACCTCACACATGTGTGATGAAAGGGTTATACTTCCACCACCACTACACTTTGGATGCTCTCTTGCAAAAATTTATATATATACCCACTTTTCAAGCTTAAATCTTCCAATGTGGGACAACTTCTACCTCTTTTCTCTCAAAATTACTTTTTTTTCTTTTTCTATAGGCCGAAAGCCCAAAATCATTCCCAATAATCCCCCACGAATGACTAGTATAGCAAACAAAACAAAACAACAAAAGATATTAAAAACCATTTTTTAAGCTAAGAAAGAAGAACAAACTTAAACATCGATATCTTACTATTTGAATTGATGCATAGTGAAGTAAGACAATAATCTTATTAGAGAGTGAGTTTACTTCTTGAACTTTCACTAACTATAGCTGAGACCCCCACAATACATTTTTACTCCTTAAATTTTCCTTAATTTCGTGATATAAAGTTTCTATATAAGGCCATGCACATAAACCTCGAGTCACTGTGAAAGCTCTAGAAAGAGACCCTTAAACTCTTTTATGGAAGGCGGCCACACCTTCACATTCAGTTTATTGCTTCATCAAGTTTATCGCAATAGACCACTCAAAACTGAGCTATGAAGACTTCACATCTAGTCCATACCTAGAACAACTTCATCAAGTCTATCGAAAGACAAACCACACTGAGCTATGAATATTTTTGCAACTATCCATCAAGTCCATACTAGAACCACCAAAATTGAATCTTCAAGGTTTTAGTTATCTCCATCAAATCCAAACTAAAACCACCCAAAGAAAGGGCTGTGGAGTTTTTATGGGTTTGAGTCCCATGCACAATGAAGATTCTTGAATTATTCTCCTTGTTAGGCCTTTGGCTAGAGGATTCGTTATGTTCCTCTTTGACCTCACAAACTCCAAGGAGATAATTCCTTCTTTTAACAATTGTTTCACAACTCCATGTCTAAAACGTATATACCTTCTTTTTTAAGGAACTCTAAAACTAGAGAACCAATGAGCGGAAGCAGATTGTTCCAAACTCCATTGTGATAAAATATAAACATTTACAATCAAACAGAAATGATTATGCATAAAGAAAAATTACAACATGCTTCTTAACATACATACAAAGGATTGAGTAAATAATACCTTTGAAGAACCCTTTCTTCATGTATTTCCCTCGATCGTTCAGCAACTCAGCAAACAAGCACGAACGCAACAAGCAACTGGAAAATCTTCGATTACCAACGAGTACAACTCTATCCTCGATTCTCGAACAGAACTCGACACCACCACAAGGTTACCTTGGTATTCTCAGTGTGAGAATTTAGGAGTTGTAGGCTTTGTATGGATTTAGATAGAGGGATGGAGCAAGTGAACGAGTAAACAATCGAGTATGCGATGAATAATCATGTAGATCCATCGTATAGACTAGATACTCGATCATGTAGAAACAAGTTCTATCGTATAAAAAACTCGATAACTATCATTTATTCTCTCAAAAGTGATCTGATTACTTGTTTCGTTTTTGCGTGGGATAAATAATGAAAAACCATTTTTCTTCTCTATCCTATTTAGCCGTAAACCATCTAAAACTACCCACTAAGGTAGTTGTTGGAGAAAAAGAAAAATAATTATCTCATAATTAATAATTTATAAATAAATACAATAACTAACTTATCATATTATATTTATAACCTATAGTTTTAATATTACATCATATGCAATATATAAACCATAGTTCTTTTTCTCTTTTTATGGCATTTAATATAAACCATATTTATATTAATTCCTCCAATCAAATAATGTATCTAATACATCATATCAATTATATCATATATAATTTAATTAATTTAATTACATCATATATAATCAAATTCCATCTTGTTAATTTGAACATTTAAAACTAACCCAAAAACTTATTCTCAATTGGAATCCATTGAGCTACCAAGGGGACTTTATGGATATGTAGATTGAAGCTCCAACGGTATGTGAATAACTGACTAAACTCTTTAATCACGATATCCACCATCCGTTAACTGCCGGGTACTTCACTAAAAACCGACAGCTGCACTTTTCGCACTACAGATATATTTCTGTCACACCCCGCCCCCAGACCACCTTCTCAGCCTAAGAGAGGGATGCGACTGCAGCAGTTATTAACCCTTAAGTTGACACTTACTGCCTAATGATTCTTGTGGAATAACTCTAATACCATACTATAACTTATACACAACGGAATGATTAAGTCAAGGAGATAAACTATAACGAATTAAGTAGGCCCATCTTTTATTACAACAGTGATATAACGTTTATACAACTTAAGGACTTAACAACAAAGTTTACAACGACAACCGTAGAAACCCTCCAGAAGTGTAATTGGGGCACGTGGCAGACCTTGACCTTAGCAACACCCTGGAACTCCTCATCTTCCACTACCTGGGGGGGGATTAAGAAAACAATTTGAAAAGTGTGAGCTACTAAGCCCAGTGAGTGGTTCTTTTTAAGATGAAAATCATTTTGAAAACCATCATTTTTGGGAAATCAATCACATAATAATAATCACAGTGTACCCATGCATGATCATGGATTTATTCATGCAATGATTAACCATTATTCCAAAATGCTACACGTGGCATGCATATCATATCATCAATCAATACAATCACCTATGGAAACCTTCCTATGACCCCAATTCCCGCCGATGTGCACATCGACCATTTTATTTATCCCGCTAGTCATGCGTAGGTACTTGACCATATTTCCCGCCGGTCGTCACCGACTATTATTTCCCACCGACCGAAGCTGACCATTATTTCCCGCCAAGCACCTTTTGTTAAGCATGCTAACCACATCCCGGGCATAATCGCAGTTTCCATAGTCACACACAAACAATATCATGGCAATCATCCTATCACCAAAAGCATGTATTTTGTATCTACAGATGCATATATTCCAATATCATAGTATAAAGCTAAATGAATACTTACAATATGCATTTACTATCAAAGCAACCTAACACTCACAATATATCGAACCTATAACGCTATAACAGTCACACTATGTGTTAATTATCAAAGCTATAACACTCACACTATGTGTTAATGATCAAAGCTATAACACTCACCTTAATTGCTTAGGAGCCTTTCTAATAGTTCCCTTTTCTACCTCGGGCTCCCTTTTTACCCCTAGAATTCAGATCCAATTTACAACTTAGATTAATCATAGTTCTAAACCTTATTTTAAGATACTTGCTTCTAAAAAACTATTCTAAAATGTCTCAAGAAGCTTACCATAAAATCTTAGCTCATAACTCTTCATGGTTTAGCTGGAATCATCCAAACATCAAGACTGACCCAACTTACCCAATAGCTCGACCCCTATGTCTTTTTCTCGTTCTCCAGCCCAATTCCTTAGAGATTCTTCTCCGAAAGCCTCACCATGAAAATTATACTCTCTTATCTTTTAGATGGCTTTAAAATTACATCAAATGCTCGAGTAGATTAGGAGATCTTCTCGTCTCAATTTGATGCATTCTCCTTCACCCTCACTATCCAATGCACTCCACTCTCCCCCTCTTTTTACGAATTTTATGATTTGTGATTTGAAAATGAAATCCCAACAGCTCTATTTATAGGCATCCAAACCTCATATGGTGTTGACATCACCTACTTGGCTGCATGGCCAAATGTTTAATCCTCCCTTTATCAACGTAAGCTGACTTCACCTTGGTTCAATGTATTCTTCCCAAACGTATCCAACACAATTTCTCAGGGTTTAAGAATTCCTCTTAATCGGACACCTAAATTTTAATTAAAGTTTGCCCTTACGTCTTCAAGCTTTGTTTGTATTCAATTTAGGGTTTTCAATGCATAATCTATAAGATCGTGGCCAAGTTCAACAAATAAATACCCAGTTCGATGCACAGGCGATTTCCTTCGATCGCATGGGCGTGACATTCAAATTAGGCGTTCAGACTGCTCTCGCTCTCTCCCACTTTCTCACTGGTCTCATTCTTTCCATTCTCGCTCTCTCCCACTTTCTCGCTCACAATCTCGCTCTCTCCAACTTTCTCACTCAAACTCTCGCTTTCTCCACTCTCGCTAAGGATCTCGCTCTCTCCAGCCTTCTCACTAGCTTGGATCTCAGCAGTGTCGCTCTCTCCATTCTCTTGCTTAGCCAGTCTCGCTCTCTCTCATTCTCTCGCTCAACCAGTCTCGCTCTCTCCCATTCTCTCGCTCAAATCTCGCACTCGCTCTAATCTCGCTCTCTCTCTAATCTCGCTCTTTCCATTCTCTCCAACTTCCTTCAATCTCGTTAGGTACTGTGAATATGATTTATCTCCGTGCAACTTCCACACGAATTTTCCCAAATAATTTTCTATATTTTCCTCAGTTCTTCAATCATTTCTTCACTATTCAGGATTTAAGTCTTCAAGATTTTCTCTTCTTTTTATCCTTTTAAAGTCCTCTCTACTCGTACTTCAGAATCAAATATGGTTATCATAACTATAATACCTAACCATTATAGTTTACATTCACTCTTACTAATTGTTGATCCACAAAAGGTGACAATTATTAAAATTATTATGACAATTGTAAAATTATTAGATTATTTACATAACATAGGATTTAACTTTCTTCTAATTAACCCCTTAATCACTTATTTAAGTAGGAAAATGGAGATCCGGTTTCACAATTTCTATGTCCATTGGATATAACCAATCAACAATACGATGACCCTTCACAAATCGCTCGTAAGTACAGCTGGGCCAATTTACCGTTTTTCTCCTGTAGTTACATCTAACTCCTTAAGTACCACTAATCCTTCTAATGGAAAATACATCGTAGTCCCACTATGACTAAACCCTTCTCGGACCAAGAGAAGATATGGCGCCAAATTGTACAAGCTTCGGAATCAGCCTTTAAGAGAGTAATTTATCAACTTACCCCTGCTTCGGGGAAGGAGTGAATTTCGTCTTGTGTAGCTGAGTTCTCAGCTCCCCAATCCGACGAATCTCCAAAGTGGTAGGTTTGAGTCGGCGATCTGGCCACTCTCACCCATGTAAATCAAAGAATTGCCCTCATAGGCAGGAGTTCACAACTCGCCCAGGATTAAGGTCATGTTACCTATGGTCATCCTAGTGAAATGAAAGTTCTCAATTATGAACGGCATTATATAACAAGACTAAACATTTTGTGGTCCGGTCTTATACAAACTCCTTTGTATAGAGTATCCTCGCTCGCATGTCTACTACACGAATGATTAGGATCAGCTCATTTATAGCACTTTACAACATTTGTAAGACCTACAAAGCGAGCCACACTCGTAGTGTCACCAGGATAAGGTATCCCTTCTTTATCCATATACTACAGACCATTTAGATTATCACTTAAAGCACGATCCACTTGTATGTCTCCACATACATGCTTAAGTTACAACGATAACCATGGATCTTAGTTTGTTGGTTTGTGGTTAATACAACTAAAATATCTTATATTTCATAGATCAAAGTGAATAAAATATCATATATTATAAATCACAAAATGTTTGTTCATACATGTGTTTACAAACTACAGAACCCCAACAATCTCCTACTTGTCCTAAAGCTAGTGGGGTGTACAAGATAATCATATTACAAGTACACAAAACAATAAACTAGGGCACAAATTCCTAGTACAACATCTCTCATTTTCCCAAGTCTAGCTGTGATCTGTCCCATAAACCCATACTCTACAGGTGACCCTCAAACACTGTACCCGTGAGAGACTTCGTAAAGGAATCAGTAACGTTGTGCTCTGAAGCTATCTTTGAGACAATTATGTCCCCTCGATGCACAATCTCTCGGATGAGATGGTATTTCCACTCTATGTGCTTGTCATGCTTATGACTCTGAGGCTCACGGGAATTTTCCATAGCACCACTATTATCACAATAAAGGGTGATGGGCCTAAACATGTCTCAAACAACTTCCAGATCAGTCAGAAACTTTCTAAGCCAAATGGCCTCCTTAGAAGCTTCACAAGCCGCTACATACTCGTCCTCTATGGTGGAGTAAGCGATGCACCCCTTCTTGGTGCTTCGCCATACTACAGCCCCTCCGTTAAGAGTGAACACCGATCCTAAAGTAGATTTTTGAGAATCCTTATTAGTCTGAAAATCAAAGTCCGTGTATCCTATAAGGATTAAATCCTTAGAACCATACACAAGCATGTAGTCCCTCATTCTCTGAAGATACTTGAGGATGTTCTTGACGGTTGTTCAATGACTCTGTCCTGGATTAGACTGATATCTACTGACTATCCTCACAGCGTAGCAGATGTCAGGTCTAGTACATAACGTCGTATACATCAAACTATCCAAAACAGATACATAGGGGACCCATCTCATTTCCTTAACCTCTTGAGGTGTCTTAGGAGACTGTTCCTTAGACAAAGTAACTCTGTGCTGAAAAGGCAATAGGCCCCTCTTGGAGTTCTGCATCAAGTACTTGATCAACATCTTGTCAATGTACGATGCATGAGACAGTGCTAGCATTTTGTTCTTTCAATCTCGAAAGATCTGAATCCCAAGAACAAACTGAGCCTCTCCCAAATCTTTCATTTGGAATTGGGTCGCTAGCCAGTTCTTAATTGAAGTCAGTAAACCTACGTCATTCCTAATGAGTAGGATATCGTCTAAATATAACACTAGGAAAACTACTGAACTGTTGATGATCTTTTTATAGACACAAGGCTCATCAACGTTTTGGTCAAAGCCATAAGATTTGATCGTAGTATCAAACCTTATGTTCCAAGATCGAGATGCTTGTTTCAGTCCATAAATGAACCGATTCACCCTGGAAACCTTTTACTCTTGACCTTGGGCTATGAATCCCTTAGGCTACACCTTATAAATTGTCTCCTCAAGATTGCCATTTAGAAAAGTAGTCTTGACATCCATTTGCCATATCTTATAGTCATAATATGAGGCAATGGATAGAAGGATGTGGATAGACTTTAGCATGGCAATAGGTGAAAAAGTCTCCTCATAGTCGACTCCCTCTACCTGGGTATAAACCTTTACAACCTATAGGTTTAACCTCATCAAGTTGATCTACAAGATCCCAAACTGAGTTGAAGTACATAGACTTCATCTTGAGATCCATGGCTTTGACCCATTCATCTCTGTCAACATTCTCCATTGCCTTCTTGTAAGACAACAGATCTTCAACCTCACCATTAGCTACCATAGCTAGGATTTTTGTTAAACCCATATAGCGAATAGGTGAGTTCGCAACCCTCCTACTACGTCGAGGTGACCTCAACTCTTGAGGTGGATTTGACATACTAGATGAACTAACATTCAACAACTCTTGTTGAGGTAGCAGGCTCTTCAACAACTCTTGTTGAAGATTCAGTAGTTTCTTTGGAAAGCTCATTCGACACGATTTTACTTCCTGGACTGCGATCCCTTATATGTTCCTCCTCAAGAAAAGTAGCATTTTTCGATATAAACACTTTTTTTTCCTTAGGATCATAAATAACCCCCTCGTGTCCCATTGGGTAGCCTACAAATAGGCACAACCTCGAACATGATTCCAGTTTCTTAAGATTAGCCTCAAGCACATGTGCTGGGCAACCCCAAATGCGGAAGTGACGTAAACTAGCTTTACGCCCATTCCACAACTCCAAAGGTGTTCTAACAACACTTTTGGAGGAACACAGTTCAGGATGTAAGCTGCAGTCTCTACTACAAAACCCCAAAACGAGTCTGGTAAGGAAGCGTAACTCATCATCGACCGAACCATGTCCAACAGGGTTTGATTTCTTCTCTCCAATACACCATTCTGTTGAGGTGTATCAGATGCTGAGAGTTGGGAAAAGTTTCCATGTTCTATCATATAGTTTTGGAACTCAAAATCCAAAAACTTTCCACCTCGATCAGATAGAAGCGTTTTAATTGTTTTACTTAACGCATTTTCAACTTTAGCCTTGAACTCTTTGAACTTTTCAAAGGACTCGGACTTATGTTGCATTAAATAAACGTACCCATATCTCAAATAATCATCAATAAAAGTGATGAAGTATTCGTAGCTTCCCCTGGCTCGCACATTCATCGGACCACAAAGGTCTGAATGCACTAACTATAGAGGCTCTTTGGCCCTATAACCTTTTCCAGTAAAAGGTCTTTTAGTCATTTTGCCTTCAAGGCATGACTCGCACATAGGTAAAGAATTTTCTTCTAACTTGTTTAGAAGTCCATTCTTCACCAACTTCTCGATCCTATTGAGATTAATGTGCCCTAAACATAGGTGCTAAAATTGGGCATTTTCTTTAGGAGAAACTTTAAGTCGTATGTTATGAGTTACGATAGTTTTAAACATCTTTATGTTATGGAGGGAATTTGTTGCTAACGACCTTAGCAAATACAAATTGTTTTCTAGTTGAGCTAAAAGTATATCAACACCATCTTTCGAAATAAACACTTTATTTACAGAAAATTTTAAGGTGTATTTACATTCAAGCAACGACTTTACAGAAATTAAGTTCCTCTTTAACTCGAGAACTACATATACATAATTCAGAATGATAAACCTATTCTGTAAAGTCAACCGGAGACCTCCCACTGCCACAGCTGAGACAATGTGCCCGGTTTCAACTCGCATCGTCATCTCACCAGCCTTAAGCTACCACCAGGAATTAATTCTCTAAAATGAAAAAAGAACATGGTAAGTGGCCCCAGAGTCTATAGTTTAAGCAGAATCATCATTCTCCATTAAACAAGTCTCTAAAACCAGTAAATCATATTTACCTTGTTTGGCCTTCTTCTTCTCCTTCAAATAACGTGGGTAGTTTCGCTTCCAGTGTCCATCTTGGTTTTGTGGAAACAGTTTCCCTTGTCAACCAGCGCTGGTTGTCTACCTTGTGGAGCGGCAGGTTGTGGGTTAGTAGATGTGTTCCCCTTCCCTTTACTACCATTCTTCTTCTTCCACTTGCAGGTACAAGAAGAAAAAGGTGCAGACTTAGTTCTAGAGGTCGAACCCCGATGAAACTTCTTGGAAGATGAAGCAGCATTTGCCTCACCAACCTTCTTCTCCTTGCTTCTTAGCAGGGATTGGAATGTCTGCAACTCATTCAGTAGATTTATAAGGTTGTAGTCAACCCTATTTAGAACAGCATTGCTGACAAAATGAAGGAAGATTTCTGATAACGACTCTAGAATTATGCTAACCTGGTTGGCCTCATCAATGCTCGACCCGTTCATCTCCGCCATGTTGAAGTGGACCATCATGTTCAGAACATATCCACGAACAGATGTACCCTCCTTCATTTTGGAGTTGAAGATGAACTTAAGAGTGTTGTGCCTGAGTTGTGCGGACGGTTGTTCGAACATTCCCCCCAGGGACTCATGATCTCGCGTGCAGTGATCATGGGCTCATTCTTCTTGACAAAAATGTCATTAAGGCTGGCCAAGATATACGCTCGCGCCTTCTCGCCCGTGTCTATTTCTCATATGCCTCTTGAACATTTTGAGCAGCATTGGGAGGTGGAATAGAAGGACAATCCTCCATAAGAATGAACCTCAGGTCATCGATGATCAGTATCGTATCAATCGTGTTTTTTTAACTAGCGTAGTTCTCGACAGTCAGTTTATTGGCAGCTAAAAGTGCAAGAGTAGTGGTAGCCATTTAAATAAAGTTGCTGAAAAAAGAACAAACTTAATGAGTCTACTTGCATTATCACTTTTAACACCAATTAAGATTTAGCAAAATAGTTCTATTGTACCCTAAGTGATCTTTATTTTGTAATGATGCCCCAGTGAGGCAGGACAAAATTCACCGTTGGGGTAATCAAGTGCCCCTTCACTGGAATGAGACAATCTCAACCATTAGACAGAAACAACTCCTTGTAACTGAATCTAACAGTCACCACTATTCGATCTAGAATTTGTTAACATCCTTAACAATTTCGTATAAGTATAACCCCTTATTTGAGGCCTTAGAGTCCCGCCCTAATGCGTCCATCGTAGAAAAAAGTATATTAGGACATGAGACTAAAGCAACCCTATCCATTTCTGGAGATTAGATAAAGAGTTGTGCAAATATAACCATTTTTTAGGGGGACACTCCCAGGGTGCCTCGAGGCGATGCACGAAAACGTTATCCAACCTAATGAGAGAGACTGTGCGATATGTTGTCACACGTCCCGCTCCCACTTACTATGAACATTCTCTCCACTCACCTTGATATTGTCCTACCCAAATGTCATCCTATAGAAGGACACTTTCAGGGTGCCTCGAAGCCGAGGATAGATCTCACAGTGTGAACTTTTTATGGAGAAATGTGTAGAAGTAAAGTGAAGTATCATATACCCCAATTACCTCCCACTGAATGTTCTACCTAGGGATTTATTAACTTGGAAAATTCGGCTACTAATTTTTAACTAAGTGGGTGTTTAATTGTTCAGAAACCACACTTGCTTTTGACAATTAAATAAGTATGAGTCAAGTCTTATTAAACACTTCAATAGACTATCATCAAATTTTCATGCATGCAGCAAATCTATCTAATTCACCTTTCCAGGTAGGGGTGTGATGTTTCCATCGATTTAAGTACCCCAGCCTAGCCATAACCAACCTTAGACAAAAGGTCCCTTATAGATAGATTTGGTACATTTTAATCTTTTATTAGTTAATTTAATCATATTAAACCGAGTTAAAAGATTAAACTTAGGTATCTAATCTCATTAGAACCGTGATTTTAGGTCTATCTCAATCAAATTTTAGAACTCTTTTAAAACATGATTAAAGCCTAACTTTGCATGCATGTCTTTCTTATTGATTTTAATTCTAGTTTCATTAATTATAACCCTTATAAAAAATGAAACAACGAAAATCAACCACATTGCTAGGCTAGACGTCCAAAAGGCATTTATAACTTTTATAAATAAACCGAAGTGTCATGCTTCATGCAATGTTCATTCATTACTATATATAACTTTTATATAACTTGTAATGAACTAAGCATACATGTTAACATACACCCTTATACTATAACACTTATAATATAAAGATGATGGATGGATATGCTTAATGCATGCATATATTATAACTCTTATATTATATGATGCATGAGCTTGCTTTAATGTAATTTAATCATGCAAGCTATTATATTATAACACTTATAATATAAAGATGATGCATGAATAAAATGCATAATCTATGGTGCGTTTTAAAACCATATGACATACATTATGGCATATAAGTAAACATACATCACATGTACATTCATTAAAAAATTGATGGATCGGGATACTTAGCCTCAAAACCGGAAAAATAAAGCTAACTATTACATAATGATCGAGTCAACTGGTTCAAACAGGCGAACCGAGTCTTGAACCCTCTGGACGAAGCCTCGTCACTTGATCGAGTTGCAGCTCCTTATGATCGTCGAGTAACTCTTGTCGAGTAAAAAAGATCGTGCAGCGTTGATCGCATGCTTTTGGACTATGCGATGAGCATGAAGGCCCACGTGATCGAGCATCGCACATCGAGCCACGCATGCCATGTAATCGAGTAGACAAACTATACGATGAAGAATGATTTTCTAAATGATCGAGGAGCAAGCATCGAGTATCGTATACCAAGTGATCGAGTAGCTAGTGACTATGCGATGAGCATGCTAGCCTACTCGATCGTTTAGCGCACATGCCATGCATCAAGTATCACATACTCAACGATCGTTTACCCCGAGTGTCTACACGATCGAGTAAACTCTTTACTCGATCACGTAGCATTAGCTATGCGATCATTTTGCAAATACTACACGATCGAGTATAACTTTTATGCACGATTACATAGCTAAATCTAAATGATTGTTTAGCCTGGGCTACACAATGCGACCAACCAATTGGTCTTTTTCCTCGAAGTGAACAACATCTCCATGCATCTAAAGCTTCATTACGAACGACTCAAACAAACAAAAAACTTGAATACATACTCGATTTCTTGTTAATTATGCCTAAAAATGCAAGGGCCCTTACAAATTAACTTATATAAATGTTAAAAAAAAAAAAAAAAAAAAAAAAAAAAAGCTTTAAACAAAGGTAATTATCCCCTAAACATCCATCAACACATCCACAAAACATCTAACACTTAAACGCATTGCAGAATTCATAAAACCCACCAAGACTGTAAATGAAATTCAATACATCAATGGAATTTGAAATATCAAAACAACCTGGCTCTGATACCAATTGAAGGAACTCTAAAACTAGAGAATCAATGAGTGGAAGCGGATCAAGCAAACAATACCTTCGAAGAACCGTTTCTTAACATATAATCAAATAGAAACGATTATGCATAAAGATAAATTACAACATGTTTCTTAACATACATGCAAAGGATCGAGTAAACAATACCTTTGAAGAACCATTTCTTCATGTATTTCCCTCGATCATTCAACAATTGAGCAAACAAGCACGAACGCAACGAGCAACTGAAAAATCCTCGATCACTAGCGAGTACAACTCGATCCTCGATCCTCAAACAGAACTCGACACCACCACAAGGTTACCTTCATATTCTCGATGTGAGAATTCAGGAGTTGTGGGCTTTGTATGAATTTGGATAGAGGGATGGAGGAAGTGAATGAGTAAACGATCGAGTATGTGATGAACAATCATGTAGAAGAAGAAGGTCTATCGTATAAACTTGATACTTGATCGTGTAGAAACAAGTTCTACGTATAGAAAACTCGATAACTATTGTTTAGTCTCTCGAAAGTAATCTGATTACTTGTTTCATTTTTTCATGGGATAAATAATGAAAAACCATTTTTCTTCTTTGTCCTATTTAGCCATAAACCGTCTAAAACTACCCATTAAGGTAGTTATTGGAGAAAAAGAAAAATAATTATCTCATAATTAATAATTTATAAATAAATACAATAACTAACGTATCATATTATATTTATAACCTATAGTTTTAATATTCCGTCATATGCAACATATGAACCATAGTTCTTTTTCTCTTTTTATCGCATTTAATATAAATCATATTTATATTAATTCCTCCAATCAAATAATGTATCTAATACATCATATCATATATAATTGAATTAATTTAATTGTAAAATATATAATCAAATTCCCTCTTGTTAATTTGAACATTTCAAACTAACCCAAAAACTTATTCTCAACTTGAATCCATTGAGCTAAGAAGGGGACCTTATGGAGCTGTAGCTTAAAGCTCCAATGGTACATGAATAACTGACTAAACTCTTTAATCACAATATCCACCATCCGTTAACTGCCTGGCACTCCACTAAAGACCGACAGTTGCACTCTTTGCACTACAGATATATTTCTGTGTCTATTGGATATAACCAATCAACAGTACAATGACCCTTCATAAATCGCTCGTAAATACAGCTGGGCCAATTTACTATTTTACCCTAGTAGCTACATCTAACTCCATAAGTACCACTGATCCCTCTAATGAACATACATCATAGTCCCACTATGACTAAACTCTTCTTGGGCCAAGAGAAGGTGTGGCACCACATTGTTCAAGTCTTAGAATCAGCCCTTAAGGGAGCAATTTATCTACTTACCCCTGCTTCGAGGAAGAAGTGAATTATGTTTTGTGTAGCTAAGTTTCCAACTCCCCAATCAGACGAATCCTCAAAGTGGTAGGTTTGAATCGGCGATCTGGCCACTCTCACCTATACAAATCAAAGGACCATTCTCATAGGCAGGAGTTCACAACTCACTCAGGATTAAGGTCATGTTACCTATAGTCATCCTAGTGAAATCAAAGTCTCAATTATGAACGGCATTATATAACGAGATTAAACATTTCGTGGTCCGGTCTTATACAAACTTCTTTGTATAGAGTATCATCGTTCACATGTCTAATACACGAATGATCAGGTTCAGATCATTTGTAGCACTTTACAACATTTGTAATACCTACAAAGCGGGCCACACTCGTAGTGTCAAGGATAAGGTATCCCTTCTTTATCCATATACTATAAACCATTTAAGTTATCACCTAAAGCACGATCCACTTATATGTCTCCACATACATACTTAAGTTACAAGGATAACTATGGATATTAGTTTATTTGTTTGTGGTTAATGCAACTAAAATATCTCATATTTCATAAACTGAAGTGAATAAAATATCATATATTATAAATCACAGAGTGTTTGTTCATACATGTGTTTACAAACTACACGACCCTACGAGATTTAGGGCATCAACCCCAAAACTTTTGCCATTATACACTATTTTTGGCAATTTCTATGGTAGCTTGTGAGTCACAGTGTAAAGAGGCTGGTACTGATGCCCTCCATAATGATACATCTCTCAATATGCTTTTAAGCCACTCAACCTCTTGCCCTACTAATTCTAGAGCAATAATCTCTGACTCCATGGTAGACCTAGCTATACATTATTTTGCAAACTTCCATGATATAGCTCCCCTCCTAATAAGAACACATATCCACTAGTGGAGCTTACTTCATCATTGTTTGTTACCCAGTTTGCATCACAATACCCTTTTAATACAACAAGAAATTTATTAAAATGAAAAAAAATTAGTCTATAGTGCCCTTAAGGTACCTTAACAGATGACGAAGCACAATCCGGTGATCTTTATCAGAATTATGTGTATATCTATTCAATCTGCTCATGGTATATACGATATCAGATCTAGTGTAATTCATTAAAAACATAACACTTCCTTTTTGCATATTCAGATTGAGAAACACTATCTCCCTTATTTTTCTTAAGGCTTATACCAGCATCATAAGGTGTTCTTACAAGGGTGTCTCAAAGCTATCAAATTTCTTTAAAAGTCTTTATATGTAGTGTGACTAACATAAAGAGAGACTATTCTCAATTTTTCTTATCTTAACACCAAGTATTACGTCAGCTTCTCATAAATCTTTCAATTCAAAATGTGACGATAATGGCAACTTGGTATAATTGATTACAACTATGCTTGTTCCAAAGATAATCATATCATCAACATACAAACATATAAACACACACTCTGCTCCAATGGACACATAAATATATCTGTAGTGCGAAGAGTACAATTATCGGTCTTTAGTAGAGTGTCCAACAGTTAATGGATGTTGAATAGTTTAATTAAATGCATCTACTTAATTATTCAAGTACCATTGGAGCTTCAAGCTACAGCTCCATAAGGTTCTCTCTATAGCTCAATAAGGATTATGAAAATTAATTTTGGATTAATTTGAATTGTTCAAATTAATTGAGGGAATTAATTATATGTGATATAATTAATTTAATTTAATTACTTGTGATATAATTAATATGTATTTGATACATTATAATATAAAGTTTATTTAAGAGGAAAAAAAATATTTGAATATGATTCAAATATTAATTATATGAATTTGATTCATATAATTAAATTTAGTATAAATGGTATTTATATTAAATATCATGCATTAGTAGGAGAATGAAAACTATAGGTTATATTGTATTTGATACAATATTAAACTATAGATTATGTATTATATTTGATATATATTATATGATAAGGTAGTTATCATATAAATATATATTAAAATATTTATTAAATTATTTTATATATTAATTTTTTAAAATTAATATGGGAGGGAGTCATAACTCCCTCCCCCTCTTTTCTCTTTTAAACATGTGTGATAATGGGGTTGAGATGTGTGTGGTTTTTTGCTTCTTCTTCACAAAAAATTTATAGAAGCTTTTGGAGTCTCTGAATTCTCTCTTCAACTCTCACAACAAAAATTTCCTAAAACGTTTTTCCTCTCGATTTTCTCTCTCTCTCTCTCTCTCTTCCAAAACTAAGAGCCCACTCGACTCTTTGGAGATTCTCATCCCAAAAGAGAATACAGGAGGCTCTAATTGGTGGTGGCCATTTTGGATCGTTCGTGTTTTGTTCGTGATAGATCCGGAGAAAGGAAATTTAGTGAAGACTATTCGTTCTTCAAGGGTAAAGTCCTCTCTAACCCCTTTTCTCTCTTTTTCGTTTATTAAGCATGTTGTGAGTTAAAGTTAATGCATATTTTCTTCTGTAATTTTTCATTTCTATGAAAAACCGAAAATTGGGACGATCCACGTTTTCGTTCAGGGGCTTCATAGGTTCCTTCAATACCAACCTAGTCTTATACCTTTCAATTGAGTCATCAGATCTAATTTCTTTTTTAAAATTCGTGTGCATCTAATTGGTTTACTACCTTTGGGAATATCTACCAAGTCCTAAGTTTGTTTCATGGTTAGTGAATCTAATTCACTTTTAATTGTTTCTTTTCGTAAACTTAAATCCATAGAATTTAAGGCCTCTTGGTAGGTTTTGGGATCCTCATTGTGTTGGGATTGGTGTCCTAAATCTCTCTTGTATTCTTGTAGTTTGTAAACTTTGTATAAATAAGTTGTTATTAATAAAATAATTTTTATTTTATAAGCATACACTCAATCCAGTAAACGATCCTAGGTTATTTTATGTAAGTTAAACATATATGTAGAGACATACAGGTGGATCATGTTTAAATGAAAACCTAAACGGTAAGTAGTAGATGGATAAGGCTGGGTATCTTATCCTGGTGACACTACAGATATGACTCGCTTCGTAGATGTTACAAGTGTTGTAAGGTGCTATAAATGATCTAATTCTGATCATTCATGTGGAGACATGTGAGTAGGGGTATCCTATACAAAGAGTTTGTATAAGATCAGACCACGAAATGATTAGTCTCATTATATAATGTTGTTAATAAAAGAGACATACATTTCACCATGATGACCATAGGTGACATGACCTGAATCCTAAGTGAGTTGTG
>NW_028326240.1:790178-890854 GCF_027475165.1 Benincasa hispida | reverse complement strand
ATATGCTTTTTGACAACTCAAAACTAATTTTTCTCGGTACATCTTGTTCGAGATCGACTACCAAAATTTATTTAAAAATATACATTTTTCTATCTTATCGATTGTTTTTGCTTCTGCCAAGTTTCTAACAAATTTTTTCAAATATTATATTATCACCAAAATTTATATAAAATCTTACCTAATTTTTCAAATCTTTCACCCAAAATCAAATTTTGCAAAAAAGAAAAAAAGAAATATAAAGAATCCCAGTTATCTCGAGCCAGATTAAAGCTTCTATATATTTGGATTTTCTTGATGAAATATCAAGTAGATTAATATCGAGACTATGTTTTCTCAAATCTTACCCAATTTTTCACAAAATTTGATCTTTTCTAAAATTTAAAAATCACAGTGAACCTGATATCCACTTGGAAAATCATAATTAGTAAATTCACTTGAAAATTTAGAAATTTGAAAATTCATATAATTGTGGAAAGCATAAATTAGGCTAAAGATTTCAAAAATTATGTAAAAATTTAATATATGATTTGATAAAGATAGTCAAATTGTTGGAAAAATTAGGTAAGATTTGGCATAATTTTTAGAAAGATTATTTAATATTTAAAAAAATGGGTAGAATCTCGGTATTAATATTGGCCGATATTTCACCAAGAAAACAAAATATAATCGCTAATGTATAAAAAGTTGATTTAAGTAAATCTTAGTGGTCTATCTCGGGATACATGTATCTAGAAAAACTATTGTAATGAATTTTCAAAAAAGATACTAATTTTGAAAACTGAAAAACTTAGGAAACTATTTTTGACAATTTTCCCTCTCCTATATACATATTATCATTAATATTTCTTGTATATACATATTATCATTAATATTTCACAATTCCTAATTAAAGAAATTTTGAACATCCTCTCTCACAGCTTTACCTTTTCAATTCTTTCAAAAACCCAAACTTAAACTATCCTTATAAATAACTTTTCTTTTGTAATTTTAAATTTTAAGTAATCGCTTAGAATGATATATTTTATTTGTTACCGATTAACTTTTAAATATTAAGGAAAAAAGATTTATTTTTTCAAATTATCAATATGGTATACTTTTTTTTTTTTTTTTTAATTTGATGCATTCCACTCGTGAAAATTAGAAAATAGATTTGATTAAGTGAGAAATAGATAGATATATAAAATAATCTTATTTTAAAGTATTAAATTGAAACTAAATATTCATGAAATCTCTTACAATGTTTGGAAAATCTAAAAGCTAATAGGCTATTGCTTTTAAAATAGACATGAAATTAACATGTTTCTAAAAGTGATTTTAACATATTTAATCAAATCTGTTTTACCAAATGTAAAAAATGTTAAAAAAATTTTGTGGTCAATTCCATCCGTGAAAGTAATCCCAAACGCACGCTAAGTGGGGTTAAATGCATGATTAATTGATTTGATTTAAGCCTAAGATTGAAATTAACAATTGAATGAGTCTATCTAGCTTGAATTGGAAACCTTGGTAAGATTTTGTTTCAATCTTAACATGTTTTATCTTTCATTTACTTTTCTTATTTAGTCAATCTAAACTTCCCTTATTTTATTTATTTATTTTGTAAATTTACCTTAAAAGAATTCAGTTTAGCTTCTTATTATTCGACTTAATCCACTAATAAGTAATAAGTATATTGTTGCTCATGCAAGTATTTAGTTGTATATCAATTTTATAAATTTCATTTGATTAAGGGTCTCAACAACCATGCCCTCACCAAATACCGAATTCTTAACCAATTTCTTAAGAAAAAAAATTATTTATTTATTTTAGTTTTCTATAAACTTAGGCTTAATTAGATTTCAATAATATCCCAAAAAAGTAGAGAAAAAAAAAAAGACAAAGTAATATTTTTTAGTACTAAATTTCAAATAAAAATCAAAATTACTAAGGCCCTGTTTGGTAACCAATTTCAATTTTTGATTTTTTTTTAAAAAAATTAAACCTATTTTCTCTCATTTTCGTAGAATGGTTTGCAACTTTTTTAAGTACAATAGTTGGATTCTTAGCAAAAAAAAATTAAAAAAAAAAAAAAATTATTTAAAACAATTTTTTAGTCTTCAAAATTTGGCTTGGTTTCTAAAAAGATGACTAGATAGTAGATAACAAGTCAACAAATTTAAAGGTAGAAGAGATGTTTGTAGGCTTAATTTCCAAAAACTAAAAATAAAAAAACCAAATTGTTACCAAACAGGGCCTAAAAGTACTAAAAGTACTGTTTGATAATTATATACTACTTACCAATTATATAACTTAATTACAACTATTATTCTAACTTTGAGAAACTTTAATCTTTCATTTAATTACCATAATTAATCTTCCATATGCATTGTCATGTTATAAATTGGTCGAATTGAGCAATTGCGAGGGCATTGGTTGAGTTTCGTATATATTGGGTTAAAAAAGAAAATTAATATAAGATATAGCATTTTAATTATAGGAAGCTAAAAAGAATATGAATGCTTTATTAATAAAATTTCATAATAAAGTAAAAAACCACCATAAAAAAATATTTAAACAATACAATGCAATTTTGGAAAAATGTCATGGATGAGCCAATGTGCCATGAACTTGTAAGTCTTTTGTGTCAAATGGACTCCATCCCAACTAATATGTTCATTAGGATTTGGGCAAACTTGTACTCCAGGTAGACCACACATTTGCATGAGGTTAAAGTTGTAATCTCCTCCAATCCCACAACATGATTTTTGCAAAGAACCTTCATCAAATCCTAGAAGCATTAAAAATTTGAGAAATGTTTTAATCTTTTGTATGTTAAGAAGATGATATAAGAGTAAGGAGAAAAAAATTACCTAGAACAAAAGCATGACGAATAATCCATAAAAATGCATTGTAATAGTCACCATATACGATAATAGTATGTGGATTCTCTTTTTTTAGTACTTCAATAGTTTGCTTGATTTGATCATTATGATAGCTTGCCAAACTATTCAAATCCTTTAAACAATGGAGTTCATCGTAAGCAGATGTGTCATTGGTTTGGAATCCAGTGAGATAGACGGGGAAGCATCCAATTGGAAAGTTTCCAGGAACAATAACTCGAGTAGCACCATAGCTTATAACTTTCTACAAATATTACAAACAAAAGAAACGTAAGTAAATAAACTTCTCATTCATATGAGTAACCAAAAAAAATATGATCTATTCTAGACAAAAATTTACCTCAACAGCAGTCTTTATGGTTTGAACAACATTTGGCACCATGTCTTTTGCCTCTTGTATAGTTTTGCCTTGAAATAGTGCGTAGTTATAGTCATTGCCACCGATCTCACCCACCAAGAACAATGCACTCCTTAATTTCTCATTGCAATCTACACAACATATAAATATGAAATTGTCAATATCAAAATGTAAAATGTAGAAAATACTAAAAAACAATGAGTGTATGTATAAAACTAAAGTACAAGGGTAATTAATTACCTCTTTGATTGTGACAAACAGAGTTGAAATGAGAGAACATCCAATCAAGTTGATGATCGAGAGAAGAGTTAGTCACTGGAGATAAAATTTTCTTCATAGAAAGATAATCAGAAGGCAAAGCTGTAGAACCGGCCACTGCAAAGTTGACTCCATGATTCATCAAAGCATCTTTATTCAAATAAGGACTCACCAAAGGAAGTCCAGCATTTAAAGCTACAGATAGATTTGACCATTAGATATTGTTACTATTAGATGTGAATTATCTTGGAGTTATAGAATGAATTAGTGAATGAAAAATTAGAATGTATAAGGTTAAAAATAATTGTTACCAAAGAAATCAAGCATCAGTAGACCGTTGGAGCATCGACCGGTGGGATTGTTGAAGAATGATTGACCATAAGGAAGATGAGAAAATGGAGTGTTAGGATTTTCGCGAATGAGATTTCCAGTGTCGGAGATTGAATCACCAAGTTGGTATATAGCGTCGAACATGCAAGCTTTCAGTGGATGAGCTTTGGATGAACCAAAAACAAGAAGAAGAAGAAAGAAAAGAGAGAGGGAAATTTTGGTTGAAACCGCCATCAGTGAAAGCTTTGTGTGTGAGAAGTTAGGGAAGTGGTGAAGGGTGAAACAATTAGTGATTATTTATAGGTTCAGTTTTTCTTCCCAATGCTTTTGGGATTTTGATTTCAGATTTGTTTCCTAATCCTTCAAGGATGTGATGGAATTTCCAAATTTCCCTATATTTATTATTAAAAAGTTAAAAAGATAGTGTGTTTTTTTAAAAAATAAAATTTAAAGCTTATTCATAGATATTATTCTAAATTATAAAATACTAAAATGATTAATGCTTGAATTTATCTATATGAGTTTATAACTTTAGTTGTTAACAATATTTTTTAGAAGATTATCTTTTTATCATTTTTCGATCCGGTTTTATTTTAATAGATTATAAAATCTTTATTCCAATGTAATTAAATCTAATATTTTACTTTTGATCATTGATAAATTAATAGATCTACTCAATTTAGTCAAATTATATTTGTGTAGACATATTTGTTAAACAAAATAAACTAAACTTTTGTAGATATAAATACATTTGAATTTTCTTTTTATGTATTATCATTGAACATAGGAGATGGATAAAATAAAATACAAAACTCAATATCTTTTTAGATATATACCAAAAGAATAACAAATTTCAAAAGAAAAGCATTTACATTAAAGGAAAATTAAATATGAAACTAAAATTATCTTTTTAAGATAAGATAATGACGAAGCTAATGTTTATATTATTTCAAAGTTAATAAATTAGTTGTAATAAAATTATTGTTTTTCCAAACCCTAAAAAGAATTTGAAAATTCAAAACTTTAATTTTTGAAAACGGACTTAGAAGAAATTGGACTTATAAATAACTTTGTGGCCATTATTTTCTTATAATTTTTATCTATTCTTTTAAAAATTTGTGACATATCTATTATTTTTTTTAAATAAAATTTTGTAATAATTATATGTTAGTTATGATATATACATATATATATATATATATTTGATTTAGATTATTTGATTATCATATTAGTTTTAAATTTTTCCATGAGAAACCCTAATGTCTTATTTTCATTTGCAGATTTGGAATGGTATTTTTCTATTTTCAAACAAAAATATTACTTTTTTATAAAGATTAAAAACCCTAAAATATTACCATTTTCCTTAAGCATATGAGCTACATATAAATCGCTGTGTATTTACAATAAATTTGAAAAAAAAAAAAAGAAATTGCATTAAATAACTCAATTTGTAGAGGGGCATACATTTATTGCTTAACGTTGAGAATGATGCCGAATTAAAATATTAAAAAAAAATTAAGAACGGGAAGATTGAAAATGGGTGGGTTTAATATAGACATGAAACGAATGAGAAATTATATTTAATTAGTATATATATAGATAGATAGATACATCTTTATA
Organism: Benincasa hispida; assembly: GCF_027475165.1. Classification (NCBI taxonomy): domain Eukaryota; kingdom Viridiplantae; phylum Streptophyta; class Magnoliopsida; order Cucurbitales; family Cucurbitaceae; genus Benincasa; species Benincasa hispida. The sequence goes on along the minus strand of NW_028326240.1, from coordinate 885,409 downwards.
ATTTAAAAGCAATTGAATAAAAATATTTAAGCGACAAAAAGTATAATGACTAAATAAAAAATAAGTTGTTTTTTAACGTTTATTACTCAAATTATCTAATATATTCCTATAACCCTCAACTACAACAAAAAAATTTAAAAAAATTCAAATTTAAAATTAAAAAAAAAAACGAAACCAAACCAAACTATCATTTTAACTTTTATTCAAACGACTTGATGCACATTTTTCCTATTCGTACATAAAAAAATAAACCTTTTTATTGTGTTTTTGTTTTGAAACAATATCATCAATGTCATTTCAAAAAATATTTTTTTTTTGATATTTTCCAAAAAAAGAATTTATGTATTAGGTATATAACACTAATTACACTTTCATTTGAAGAAATAACAAACCAAGAAATTCTCTTGAAATATAGCAAATTTCGTGATCCACACGTGGATTGGTTTTTCGTTAATCCTAAAATACCTTCACCAGCCTTTTTAATTCCAATGTAATTAATTCTACATCTTTCTTAATTACACTATGATTAATTTATCAAATTTATAATGGAGACGGTTTCCTTCGAGATTTCCACCGAAAACTAAGTGCCTCTTTCCATGCGGAAAATTTGACATAAATTTAGTGATTTAATTTGAAAATAAATGAAATTTGTATCTCAACAACCTTCTATCTTCAACAAATGTTTTAAATTTTTCTAAATCATTTATGACTTCTTATATTTATATTATACTTTCTCTTAATCCTAACTAAATCATCTGTTTTTAAAATAATTTTTATGATTATCTTATTTTGAATTTTCAAATATCATATTATATTAGATTTCCTAATTGACTTTTTATATTTATATTAGATTTTTTGTTAATCATAACTAAATCATACATTTTTAGATTGTTTTTATGTAATATTATCTTTATTATAATTTTTTTAAGCGTGAAATATTAGAAATCATCTTATTTTTATTAATTAGTCTTATTTATTGAACCATATTGTTTTTTGTTTTAAAGATTCTGTTGGGGAGAATAGCAAAACAGAAACTTCATCAAATTTATAGTAAATGCACTCTCATTCACTTGTTCCCACTTTTCTTTAACCCTAAAATGCCCTCACTTTTCTTTAACCCAAAAATGCCCTTTGTTGAATGAGAAATTTCGACGAATCACGAGTCGCCACATCATCATTGAAAACCCAAGCCTATTGGAAAAATTATAAGTTTGATTGAGCCTAGTAATTAAAGTCGCTCGGGCCTAACCCAATTCAAACCCATGGTGAAATTTGGGCTAAATTAAAGATTAAGCTCAAGCTCAGTATTTCGGCCCACCAACAAATGGGCCCAAGCCCAACTTTAGCCCAAACCCAATTTTGGACCAGTAAAGTAATTAGGCTCAAGCCCATGTAAGGGCCATGAGAAATCTCTATAAATAGAGGCATTATCTCTCCATTTGGGAGGGGGTGAGAAGAATTATAGGCAAAAGCTCTCTGAAGATCTGAATCTCTAGGAATCTGAAGAACATAACTCCTCCAAAGCTTTGAAGATCAGAAGTCACTAAAGCTCTGAAAACATATCAAAGCTCTAAAGATAAGAAGTCACTAAAGCTTTGAAGATCAGAAGAGATACTAAAGCTCTGAAGACCAGAAGATATATTAAAGCTCTGAAGATTTAAGCTCCCAAAATTCAAGACTCGGGCTCTCAAGTGCTGAAGACCGAAGCTTCTCAAGCTTCGAAGACTGAAGTTCTCAAATTTTGAAGAACTGAAGATCTGAACTATTTGAAACTTTGAATATTAGAAGATTTCAACAAAACACCGTATCTTCACAACCTACAAGCTGAAGATTCAATCTCCTCAAACCCAAAAGTCAAGCCCAAGCCCACCTGTGAACTCTATAAATAGGGAAGCTATCCTCATTTGGAGGGATCGGGAATTCTAAATTCCAAAGAGCCTAGAGAGAATTCTCCCAACAACTCGGAGGACTCCTAAAGCTTACCACACCTGAAGACTGAAGTCCTTCGGAGATAAAAGCATTCTTCCAAGACTTCAACTCCAAGATCATCACGCGTTTCGCTTCTTCAAATCAAGTGTACGCATTCAACTGAAAGAGAATCAGAGGATCAAGTACTAGAGATCGAACCACATCGCATCAAATCAACATCAACATCAACACCAACTCAAGTTCAACTCTACGAAAAAAGTTTCTTCGGAAGATCATCAAGCCCAAAGGCCGATCATCCAAGAAGATCAATAAGTCCAAAGGTCGATCATCAAAAAGGACCAATAAGCCTAAAGGCCGATCATCCAAGAAGATCAATAAACTCAAAGGCCAATCATCCAATCAACAAGCCCAAAGGTCGATCATTGAAGAAGTTCAACAAGCCTAGAGGCCAATCATCCAAGAAATCATCAAGCCCAAAGGCCGATCATCCAAGAAGATCATCAAGCCCAAAGGTCGATCAATCAATAAGCCCAAAGGCCGATCGTCCAAGAAGATCATCAAGCCCAAAGGTCGATCATCCAAGAAGATCAACAAGCCCAAAGGTTGATCATCAAGTCCAAAGGCCGATCATTCAAGAAGATCAACCAGCTTAAAGACTATAATTTATTTTGAGAGCATCAAAATATTATGTATTAGAAATTGTATTCACTTTCCACAAACTTAATACAAATACAAAGTTGAAGTTCCACGAAATAAATTTCTCTTGAAATCTCGTATGAACACCCTCATCTAATTTTCAGTTTCACTGTATATATTTACAATGCGAGTTATTTTTTTTTAAAAAAAAAGAAATCTTTATTCTAATGAAATTAAATCTAACCATTTACTTTTGATCATTGATAAATTAATAGATATACTTGATTTAGTCAAATTATATATCACATAATTACCCAATTAATTAATAAATGATATAATTATATTATATTCTTAATCTATAGTTTGATATCATATATCCACTATAGTAATTTCTCCTTTATTTGATATAAATCATATTTATATCTTATTTCCTCCAAAATAATGTATCTCATACATTTAGTCAATTATATCATATATAATTAACCAGTTCAATAATATCATATACAATCGAACTCCCTCTTGTCAATATGAACATTTCAAACCGAACCAAAAATTGATTTTCGACTTTATCCAAGCTACCTAGGGGACCTTATGGACTTGTGGCTCAAAGCTCCAATAGTACGTGAATAACTGATTAAACTCTTTAGCCACGGGATCCACCATTCGTTAACTGCCAGACATTCCACTAAAGACCAACAGCTGAACTTTTTTTACCACAGATATATTTCTATATCCATCCGATACAACCAATCATGAGTACGATGACCCTTCACAAATGCTCGTAAGTACAGCTGGACCAATTTACCATTTTGCCTCTGTAGTTACATCTCACTCCTTAAGTACCATTGATTCCTCTAATGAACAATACAACATAGTCCAACTATGTGTGAACACCTCTCGGGCCAAGAGAATGTGTGTGGCACCACATCGTTCAAGTCCTGGAATCAACCCTTAAGGGAGCTATCTATCTACTTGCCCCTTTTTCAGGGAAGGAGTTAATTCCATCTTGTGCAGCTGAGTTCCCAGTTCCTAAATCAGAAGAATCCCTAAAATAGTAGGTTTGAGTCGGCGACCTGGCCACTCGCACCCATACAAATCAAAGGACCGCCCTCAATGACAGGAGTTTCCAACTCACTCAGGATTGAGGTTATGTTACCTATGTCGTCCTAGTGAAGTGAAGTCTTTTTCATGAACGGTGTTATATAACGAGACGTTAACACTTCGTGGTTAGGTCTTATACAAACTCTTTATATAGGATGCCCCCGCTCGCATGTCCCTTACACAAATGATTAGGATCGAACCATCTGTGACAAGTTACAAACTTGTGACCATTCCACAAAGCGGGCCGCATCCGCAGTGTTACCAAGATAAGGCTTCCCTCCTATATCCATATACTATAGACCATTTTAATTATCACTCAAGACATGATCCACTTGTATGTCACCACATACATGCTTAAGTTACATACAGATAAATAGGGATTTTATGTTTATTGGTTTGTGGTAAAGCAAATAAAACAAACAAGTGAGCAAAATCATGGTGTGAAGTAAAATATCATATATTATACATCACAAGCGTTCATACAAATTGTTTACAAACTATAGAACATGAGACTTTAGGGCATCAACCCCAACAAACCCAACTTACATGTTGGTCTACTAGGAAGGTGTCAGACCCTCTCCCAAATTACCCTCTCAAAACTAGAAGGGGATATGACCGCGGTAGTTACTAGCTCTACTGTAACCGCCTTAGCCCTCTAATCTAAATGCCAACCTGTTAAACATTAATAATGTATGAATAAGATATGCCTCCTTAAGGTTCTACAAAATATTATATAACATATGCATGCAACCATGATATAACATCTAAGAGATGAAACGTTCACAGATGGCCCAAACAACTCCAATAGAGCCCTAGTCCCTCTCAAAACATGTGTACATAGACAGATCAATACCTAAATCTTCTTAATAAGCCGAGTCTTTTAGTGGCAAGCAGAAGCAGGATCAACCTTGAGGAATCTGACCTGTACCTGAGAAGGGAAAACACAGAAATTCCGTAAGCTAAAAGCCCAGCGAGTGACTATAGAATCGTAAAGCAACAAGCATAACATCACTATAAACATGTAAATATACCAATGATTAAACTTAAGCAATTGTCTCGAAATGTAGCTTTAAACCATTCTCAGACATCATTAAACATTATTATTCCCTAGTTGAGAACGAGCCTAAATGCTCTAGCTCCCAAACTTTTATTATCGGCCAAAAGACCCATACTTCGGTCTCTCATTCATCATTGTCTACGTGCACATGGCCATACTAAGTACCATCATATCTTAGATACTTCTGCTCAGATACCTTCTCAATTTGTCCTTCAGTATCATGCTACTAAGATATCTTCTCATATGTCCTTTGGTATCAAATTGGCTAGATACCTTCTCAAATGTCCTTCGGTATCAAATTGGTCAGGTACCTTCTCAAATTTCCTTTGGTACCAAATTGGTTAGATAATTTCTTAAATTAAGTTCCTCTGCCTAGTATTTACACAAGAACTGTTCCATTGCCACTCATTTATACAAAAACTCATTCTCTCATAGCCTTCCTCTAGGAACCATATATCAAAATCAACACAACTTTTGTAATGGTTACACAACATACCTTGGCCTGTGTTACACACATACAAGCCAGGAGACATGCATTAAGTTATTCTCCAACCATTTGTTGCTTGAGGAAATTTAAATACATCATTAATGTCACTGTGCTTTACTTGATCATATATGCATGAGTTTTGGAAACCTTAAGTTTACTAAGTCACTCACTATTCATCAGGCTCTTATTGGTTTATACGATTCCCCTAGCTCTTCTTGGCCTGAAAAGATATAATTCCCGATTAAACTACTTAGAGTTCCTAGTAAATTATCTCAAATAGTTCATTTATTAAAGGAACTTCCATCAATATAGACAGCTTTACTGGCAAGATCCCCCTGAGCAATGCTAGCGAGATCCCCCTGAGCGATACTAGCGAGATCCTCTAGAGCGGATCCAAACTTTTCCTTGAAAAATTTCAATTCCTAGCGCTACTCACATACCAGCAATCTCACCCAATTCCGAGCGAGATTTTCTTCTAGAGCGAGAGTTAGGCGAGATCCTTCATCCCTATATTCTCGTTAAACTCCAAGGTGAACTGGTGTGTTTTGTAAGTTCATCCCAAAGTAGTTTCTGATTATGTTCCAATTCTCTATTTGAAATTTTAAAATTTCATAACTCAAAATCCAGAGCTCTTTTCAAGAGACTTCCTTCTACAAATTTGCTAGAATTGAGTAACTTCCTTACCTTAAAATTTTAGCTAAAAATTCCTTGTAGTTTGGCCTGGAGCTTCCAATCTTCACCTCAGGCCCTGATTAATCCGAGGTTCTGCCTCTTCTACAAATTCTCCACTTTTGTTCTTCTCCTCTTGCAATCTTTCACTGACAGGGTAACATTAAAAACTAGATTCTCCCAGTTTTCAAATGGCACTGAATTCACTAAATTTGCTCTTGTCAATTGCCGAAACCATGCTTTTGAAGTTTCACTTCCTGTTTAATCTTTCTGCCGCATCCTGAGTTCAAAGAGTAGATTGCCACGTCACCTCACTCCTAGTGCCTCCAGCCAGACTAATGATTGAGTTTTTTTCATTTAATATATTTTCCTTCCCTTCTTTCATAATCCCTATAAACAAACATGAATTTCTACTTAATAAATATGTATTATAACATTCCTTTGGCTAAACATGCTTATCTAGGGAACCAGGGTTTACAGAAGGTCTACTTCAAACTTCAAAATGGGGAACCATCATACTTTTAAAGAACTTGTCTTCTAGGTCAAATCTTTTTCCTTAATTACAATTCTTCTATTTGTTCTTGATTTCATTAATTTCCTGCATAACTATATGCTACTCTAATATGTTTTTCAATTTTCATAGAGAAATTATCAAAAATAGTCTCTCATCAAGTTTTCACTTTTCAAAACTGATATGCTTTTTGACAACTCAAAACTAATTTTTCTCGGTACATCTTGTTCGAGATCGACTACCAAAATTTATTTAAAAATATACATTTTTCTATCTTATCGATTGTTTTTGCTTCTGCCAAGTTTCTAACAAATTTTTTCAAATATTATATTATCACCAAAATTTATATAAAATCTTACCTAATTTTTCAAATCTTTCACCCAAAATCAAATTTTGCAAAAAAGAAAAAAAGAAATATAAAGAATCCCAGTTATCTCGAGCCAGATTAAAGCTTCTATATATTTGGATTTTCTTGATGAAATATCAAGTAGATTAATATCGAGACTATGTTTTCTCAAATCTTACCCAATTTTTCACAAAATTTGATCTTTTCTAAAATTTAAAAATCACAGTGAACCTGATATCCACTTGGAAAATCATAATTAGTAAATTCACTTGAAAATTTAGAAATTTGAAAATTCATATAATTGTGGAAAGCATAAATTAGGCTAAAGATTTCAAAAATTATGTAAAAATTTAATATATGATTTGATAAAGATAGTCAAATTGTTGGAAAAATTAGGTAAGATTTGGCATAATTTTTAGAAAGATTATTTAATATTTAAAAAAATGGGTAGAATCTCGGTATTAATATTGGCCGATATTTCACCAAGAAAACAAAATATAATCGCTAATGTATAAAAAGTTGATTTAAGTAAATCTTAGTGGTCTATCTCGGGATACATGTATCTAGAAAAACTATTGTAATGAATTTTCAAAAAAGATACTAATTTTGAAAACTGAAAAACTTAGGAAACTATTTTTGACAATTTTCCCTCTCCTATATACATATTATCATTAATATTTCACAATTCCTAATTAAAGAAATTTTGAACATCCTCTCTCACAGCTTTACCTTTTCAATTCTTTCAAAAACCCAAACTTAAACTATCCTTATAAATAACTTTTCTTTTGTAATTTTAAATTTTAAGTAATCGCTTAGAATGATATATTTTATTTGTTACCGATTAACTTTTAAATATTAAGGAAAAAAGATTTATTTTTTCAAATTATCAATATGGTATACTTTTTTTTTTTTTTAATTTGATGCATTCCACTCGTGAAAATTAGAAAATAGATTTGATTAAGTGAGAAATAGATAGATATATAAAATAATCTTATTTTAAAGTATTAAATTGAAACTAAATATTCATGAAATCTCTTACAATGTTTGGAAAATCTAAAAGCTAATAGGCTATTGCTTTTAAAATAGACATGAAATTAACATGTTTCTAAAAGTGATTTTAACATATTTAATCAAATCTGTTTTACCAAATGTAAAAAATGTTAAAAAAATTTTGTGGTCAATTCCATCCGTGAAAGTAATCCCAAACGCACGCTAAGTGGGGTTAAATGCATGATTGATTGATTTGATTTAAGCCTAAGATTGAAATTAACAATTGAATGAGACTATCTAGCTTGAATTGGAAACCTTGGTAAGATTTTGTTTCAATCTTAACATGTTTTATCTTTCATTTACTTTTCTTATTTAGTCAATCTAAACTTCCCTTATTTTATTTATTTATTTTGTAAATTTACCTTAAAAGAATTCAGTTTAGCTTCTTATTATTCGACTTAATCCACTAATAAGTAATAAGTATATTGTTGCTCATGCAAGTATTTAGTTGTATATCAATTTTATAAATTTCATTTGATTAAGGGTCTCAACAACCATGCCCTCACCAAATACCGAATTCTTAACCAATTTCTTAAGAAAAAAAATTATTTATTTATTTTAGTTTTCTATAAACTTAGGCTTAATTAGATTTCAATAATATCCCAAAAAAGTAGAGAAAAAAAAAAAAGACAAAGTAATATTTTTTAGTACTAAATTTCAAATAAAAATCAAAATTACTAAGGCCCTATTTGGTAACCAATTTCAATTTTTTATTTTTTTTAAAAAAAATTAAACCTATTTTCTCTCATTTTCGTATAATAGGTTTGCAACTTTTTTAAAGTACCAAATAGTTGGATTCTTAGCAAAAAAAAATTAAAAAAAAAAAAAAAAAAATTATTTAAAACAATTTTTTTAGTCTTCAAAATTTTGGCTTGTTTTCAAAAAGATGACTAGAGAGTAGATACTAAGTCAACAATTTTTTAAAGGTTAGAGAGAATGTTTGTGAATTCATATTTCCAAAAACTAAAAATAAAAAAACAAATGTGTTACCAAAACAAGCCTAAAATACTAAAAGTACTGGTTATAATTATATACGACTTACCAATTTATATAACTTAATTACAACTATTATTCTAACTTTGAGAAACTTTAATCTTTCATCTTAATTACCATAATTAATCTTCCATATGCATTGTCATGTTATAAATATGTCGAATTGAGGCAATTGTCGAGGGCATTGTTAGTTTCGTATATATTGGGTAAAAAAAGAAAATTAATATAAGATATAGCATTTTAATTATAGGAAGCTAAAAAGAATATGAATGCTTTATTAATAAAATTTCATAATAAAGTAAAAAACCACCATAAAAAAATATTTAAACAATACAATGCAATTTTGGAAAAATGTCATGGATGAGCCAATGTGCCATGAACTTGTAAGTCTTTTGTGTCAAATGGACTCCATCCCAACTAATATGTTCATTAGGATTTGGGCAAACTTGTACTCCAGGTAGACCACACATTTGCATGAGGTTAAAGTTGTAATCTCCTCCAATCCCACAACATGATTTTTGCAAAGAACCTTCATCAAATCCTAGAAGCATTAAAAATTTGAGAAATGTTTTAATCTTTTGTATGTTAAGAAGATGATATAAGAGTAAGGAGAAAAAAATTACCTAGAACAAAAGCATGACGAATAATCCATAAAAATGCATTGTAATAGTCACCATATACGATAATAGTATGTGGATTCTCTTTTTTTAGTACTTCAATAGTTTGCTTGATTTGATCATTATGATAGCTTGCCAAACTATTCAAATCCTTTAAACAATGGAGTTCATCGTAAGCAGATGTGTCATTGGTTTGGAATCCAGTGAGATAGACGGGGAAGCATCCAATTGGAAAGTTTCCAGGAACAATAACTCGAGTAGCACCATAGCTTATAACTTTCTACAAATATTACAAACAAAAGAAACGTAAGTAAATAAACTTCTCATTCATATGAGTAACCAAAAAAAATATGATCTATTCTAGACAAAAATTTACCTCAACAGCAGTCTTTATGGTTTGAACAACATTTGGCACCATGTCTTTTGCCTCTTGTATAGTTTTGCCTTGAAATAGTGCGTAGTTATAGTCATTGCCACCGATCTCACCCACCAAGAACAATGCACTCCTTAATTTCTCATTGCAATCTACACAACATATAAATATGAAATTGTCAATATCAAAATGTAAAATGTAGAAAATACTAAAAAACAATGAGTGTATGTATAAAACTAAAGTACAAGGGTAATTAATTACCTCTTTGATTGTGACAAACAGAGTTGAAATGAGAGAACATCCAATCAAGTTGATGATCGAGAGAAGAGTTAGTCACTGGAGATAAAATTTTCTTCATAGAAAGATAATCAGAAGGCAAAGCTGTAGAACCGGCCACTGCAAAGTTGACTCCATGATTCATCAAAGCATCTTTATTCAAATAAGGACTCACCAAAGGAAGTCCAGCATTTAAAGCTACAGATAGATTTGACCATTAGATATTGTTACTATTAGATGTGAATTATCTTGGAGTTATAGAATGAATTAGTGAATGAAAAATTAGAATGTATAAGGTTAAAAATAATTGTTACCAAAGAAATCAAGCATCAGTAGACCGTTGGAGCATCGACCGGTGGGATTGTTGAAGAATGATTGACCATAAGGAAGATGAGAAAATGGAGTGTTAGGATTTTCGCGAATGAGATTTCCAGTGTCGGAGATTGAATCACCAAGTTGGTATATAGCGTCGAACATGCAAGCTTTCAGTGGATGAGCTTTGGATGAACCAAAAACAAGAAGAAGAAGAAAGAAAAGAGAGAGGGAAATTTTGGTTGAAACCGCCATCAGGAAAGCGTTTGTTGAGAAGTTAGGGAATGGTAAGGGTGAAACAATTTCTGATATTTTTTATAGGTTCAGTTTTTCTTCCCAATGCTTTTGGGATTTTGATTTCAGATTTGTTTCTCTAATCCTTCACGGATGAGATGGACTTTCCAAATTTCCCCTATATTTATTATAAAAAAGTTAAAAGATAGTGTGTTTTTTTAAAAATAAAATTTAAAGCTTATTCATAGATATTATTCTTAATTATAAAATACTAAATGATTAAGCTTGAATTTATCTATATAGTTTTAGTAATCTTTAGTTGGTTAACTATATTTTTTAGAAGATTATCTTTTTATCATTTTTCGATCCGGTTTTATTTTAATAGATTATAAAATCTTTATTCCAATGTAATTAAATCTAATATTTTACTTTTGATCATTGATAAATTAATAGATCTACTCAATTTAGTCAAATTATATTTGTGTAGACATATTTGTTAAACAAAATAAACTAAACTTTTGTAGATATAAATACATTTGAATTTTCTTTTTATGTATTATCATTGAACATAGGAGATGGATAAAATAAAATACAAAACTCAATATCTTTTTAGATATATACCAAAAGAATAACAAATTTCAAAAGAAAAGCATTTACATCAAAGGAAAATTAAATATGAAACTAAAATTATCTTTTTAAGATAAGATAATGACGAAGCTAATGTTTATATTATTTCAAAGTTAATAAATTAGTTGTAATAAAATTATTGTTTTTCCAAACCCTAAAAAGAATTTGAAAATTCAAAACTTTAATTTTTGAAAACGGACTTAGAAGAAATTGGACTTATAAATAACTTTGTGGCCATTATTTTCTTATAATTTTTATCTATTCTTTTAAAAATTTGTGACATATCTATTATTTTTTTTAAATAAAATTTTGTAATAATTATATGTTAGTTATGATATATACATACATACATATATATATATATATATATATATATATATTTGATTTAGATTATTTGATTATCATATTAGTTTTAAATTTTTCCATGAGAAACCCTAATGTCTTATTTTCATTTGCAGATTTGGAATGGTATTTTTCTATTTTCAAACAAAAATATTACTTTTTTATAAAGATTAAAAACCCTAAAATATTACCATTTTCCTTAAGCATATGAGCTACATATAAATCGCTGTGTATTTACAATAAATTTGAAAAAAAAAAAAAGAAATTGCATTAAATAACTCAATTTGTAGAGGGGCATACATTTATTGCTTAACGTTGAGAATGATGCCGAATTAAAATATTAAAAAAAAATTAAGAACGGGAAGATTGAAAATGGGTGGGTTTAATATAGACATGAAACGAATGAGAAATTATATTTAATTAGTATATATATAGATAGATAGATACATCTTTATAATTTAAAAGCAATTGAATAAAAATATTTAAGCGACAAAAAGTATAATGACTAAATAAAAAATAAGTTGTTTTTTAACGTTTATTACTCAAATTATCTAATATATTCCTATAACCCTCAACTACAATAAAAAAATTTAAAAAAATTCAAATTTAAAATTAAAAAAAAAACGAAACCAAACCAAACTATCATTTTAACTTTTATTCAAACGACTTGATGCACATTTTTCCTATTCGTACATAAAAAAATAAACCTTTTTATTGTGTTTTTGTTTTGAAACAATATCATCAATGTCATTTCAAAAAATATTTTTTTTTTTGATATTTTCCAAAAAAAGAATTTATGTATTAGGTATATAACACTAATTACACTTTCATTTGAAGAAATAACAAACCAAGAAATTCTCTTGAAATATAGCAAATTTCGTGATCCACACGTGGATTGGTTTTTCGTTAATCCTAAAATACCTTCACCAGCCTTTTTAATTCCAATGTAATTAATTCTACATCTTTCTTATTACACTATGATTAATTTATCAAATTTATAATGGAGACGGTTTCCTTCGATTTACACCGAAAACTAAGTGCCTCTTTTCCATGCGGAAAAATTGACATAAATTAAGTGATTTAGATATGAAAATAAATGAAATTTGTATCCTCAACAACTTCTATCTTCAACAAATGTTTTTAAATTTTTTTCTAAATCCATTTCTGAACTCTTATATTATATTATACTTTCTCTTAATCCTAACTAAATCATCTGTTTTTAAAATAATTTTTATGATTATCTTATTTTGAATTTTCAAATATCATATTATATTAGATTTCCTAATTGACTTTTTATATTTATATTAGATTTTTTGTTAATCATAACTAAATCATACATTTTTAGATTGTTTTTATGTAATATTATCTTTATTATAATTTTTTTAAGCGTGAAATATTAGAAATCATCTTATTTTTATTAATTAGTCTTATTTATTGAACCATATTGTTTTTTGTTTTAAAGATTCTGTTGGGGAGAATAGCAAAACAGAAACTTCATCAAATTTATAGTAAATGCACTCTCATTCACTTGTTCCCACTTTTCTTTAACCCTAAAATGCCCTCACTTTTCTTTAACCCAAAAATGCCCTTTGTTGAATGAGAAATTTCGACGAATCACGAGTCGCCACATCATCATTGAAAACCCAAGCCTATTGGAAAAATTATAAGTTTGATTGAGCCTAGTAATTAAAGTCGCTCGGGCCTAACCCAATTCAAACCCATGGTGAAATTTGGGCTAAATTAAAGATTAAGCTCAAGCTCAGTATTTCGGCCCACCAACAAATGGGCCCAAGCCCAACTTTAGCCCAAACCCAATTTTGGACCAGTAAAGTAATTAGGCTCAAGCCCATGTAAGGGCCATGAGAAATCTCTATAAATAGAGGCATTATCTCTCCATTTGGGAGGGGGTGAGAAGAATTATAGGCAAAAGCTCTCTGAAGATCTGAATCTCTAGGAATCTGAAGAACATAACTCCTCCAAAGCTTTGAAGATCAGAAGTCACTAAAGCTCTGAAAACATATCAAAGCTCTAAAGATAAGAAGTCACTAAAGCTTTGAAGATCAGAAGAGATACTAAAGCTCTGAAGACCAGAAGATATATTAAAGCTCTGAAGATTTAAGCTCCCAAAATTCAAGACTCGGGCTCTCAAGTGCTGAAGACCGAAGCTTCTCAAGCTTCGAAGACTGAAGTTCTCAAATTTTGAAGAACTGAAGATCTGAACTATTTGAAACTTTGAATATTAGAAGATTTCAACAAAACACCGTATCTTCACAACCTACAAGCTGAAGATTCAATCTCCTCAAACCCAAAAGTCAAGCCCAAGCCCACCTGTGAACTCTATAAATAGGGAAGCTATCCTCATTTGGAGGGATCGGGAATTCTAAATTCCAAAGAGCCTAGAGAGAATTCTCCCAACAACTCGGAGGACTCCTAAAGCTTACCACACCTGAAGACTGAAGTCCTTCGGAGATAAAAGCATTCTTCCAAGACTTCAACTCCAAGATCATCACGCGTTTCGCTTCTTCAAATCAAGTGTACGCATTCAACTGAAAGAGAATCAGAGGATCAAGTACTAGAGATCGAACCACATCGCATCAAATCAACATCAACATCAACACCAACTCAAGTTCAACTCTACGAAAAAAGTTTCTTCGGAAGATCATCAAGCCCAAAGGCCGATCATCCAAGAAGATCAATAAGTCCAAAGGTCGATCATCAAAAAGGACCAATAAGCCTAAAGGCCGATCATCCAAGAAGATCAATAAACTCAAAGGCCAATCATCCAATCAACAAGCCCAAAGGTCGATCATTGAAGAAGTTCAACAAGCCTAGAGGCCAATCATCCAAGAAATCCTCAAGCCCAAAGGCCGATCATCCAAGAAGATCATCAAGCCCAAAGGTCGATCAATCAATAAGCCCAAAGGCCGATCGTCCAAGAAGATCATCAAGCCCAAAGGTCGATCATCCAAGAAGATCAACAAGCCCAAAGGTTGATCATCAAGTCCAAAGGCCGATCATTCAAGAAGATCAACCAGCTTAAAGACTATAATTTATTTTGAGAGCATCAAAATATTATGTATTAGAAATTGTATTCACTTTCCACAAACTTAATACAAATACAAAGTTGAAGTTCCACGAAATAAATTTCTCTTGAAATCTCGTATGAACACCCTCATCTAATTTTCAGTTTCACTGTATATATTTACAATGCGAGTTATTTTTGTTTTAAAAAATGAAATCATTATAACTAATGAAATTAAATCCTAATTATAACCATTTACTTTTGATCATTGCTAAATTAATATATATACTTGATTTAGCTCATATTAATATCACCATAATTACCCATATTAATTAATAAATGATATAATTAAATTATATTCTTAATCTAATTAGTTTGATAATCATATATCCACTATAGTAATTTCTCCTTTATTTGATATAAATCATATTTATATCTTATTCTCCGCCAAAATAATGTATCTCATACATTTAGTCAATTATATCAATATAATTAACCAGTCCCCTATAATATCCATACACAAATCGAATTCCCTCTTGTCAATTTGATCATTCAAATTGACCCAAAAACTGATTCTCAATTTTATCCAAGCTACCTAGGGGACCTTACGAACTTGTGGTTCGAAGCTCCCACGGTACGTGAATAGCTGACCAAACTCTTTAGCCATGAGATCCACCATCTGTTAACTGCCAGACATTCCACTAAAGACAAACAGTTGAACTCTTCTTACCACAGATATGATTTTGTGTCCATCGGATATAACCAATCATGAGTACGATGACCCTTCACAAATGCTCGTAAGTTCAACTGAGCCAATTTACCATTTTCTCCTGTAGTTACATCTCACTCCTTAAGTACCACTGATTCCTCTAATGAACAATACAACATAGTCTAACTATGTGTGAACACCTTTCGGGCCAAGAGAAGGTATGTGGCGCCACATCGTTCAAGCCCTGGAATCAACCCTTAAGGGAGCTATCTATCTACTTGCCCCTGCTTCAGGGAAGGAGTGAATTTCATCTTGTGTAGCTGAGTTCCCAGCTCCCAAATCAGACGAATCCCCAAAATGGTAGGTTTGAGTCGGCGACCTAGCCACTCGCACCTATACAAATCAAAGGACTGTCCTCAATGGTAGGAATTCCCAACTCACTCAGGATTGAGGGCGATATGTTACCTATGTCGGTCCTAGTAGAAGTGAAGTCTTTTCAAGAACGGTGTTATATAACGAGACGTAACACTTCGTGGTTAGGTCTTATACAAACTCTTTGTATAGGACGCCCCCGCTCGCATGTCCCCAACACGAATGATCAGGATCAGACCATCTGTGACAAGTCACAACACTTGTGACCATTCCACAAAGCGGGCCGCATCCGTAGCATTACCAGGATAAGGTTTCCCTCCTATATCCATATACTACAGACCATTTTGGTTATCACTCAAGACATGATCCATTTGTATGTCACCACATACATGCTTAAGTTACATACAGACCAAATTAGGATTTTAGTTTATTGGTTTGTGGTAAAGCAAATAAAACAAACAAGTGAGCAAAATCATGGTGTGAAGTAAAATATCATATATTATACATCACAAGCGTTCATACAAATTGTTTACAAACTATAGAACATGAGACTTTAGGGCATCAACCCCAACAAACCCAACTTACATGTTGGTCTACTAGGAAGGTGTCAGACCCTCTCCCAAATTACCCTCTCAAAACTAGAAGGGGATATGACCGCGGTAGTTACTAGCTCTACTGTAACCGCCTTAGCCCTCTAATCTAAATGCCAACCTGTTAAACATTAATAATGTATGAATAAGATATGCCTCCTTAAGGTTCTACA
The DNA here is from genome assembly GCF_027475165.1 of Benincasa hispida. Lineage (NCBI taxonomy): Eukaryota > Viridiplantae > Streptophyta > Magnoliopsida > Cucurbitales > Cucurbitaceae > Benincasa > Benincasa hispida. Next base: position 868,983 of record NW_028326240.1, on the reverse strand, counting down.
AAATATTATATAACATATGCATGCAACCATGATATAACATCTAAGAGATGAAACGTTCACAGATGGCCCAAACAACTCCAATAGAGCCCTAGTCCCTCTCAAAACATGTGTACATAGACAGATCAATACCTAAATCTTCTTAATAAGCCGAGTCTTTTAGTGGCAAGCAGAAGCAGGATCAACCTTGAGGAATCTGACCTGTACCTGAGAAGGGAAAACACAGAAATTCCGTAAGCTAAAAGCCCAGCGAGTGACTATAGAATCGTAAAGCAACAAGCATAACATCACTATAAACATGTAAATATACCAATGATTAAACTTAAGCAATTGTCTCGAAATGTAGCTTTAAACCATTCTCAGACATCATTAAACATTATTATTCCCTAGTTGAGAACGAGCCTAAATGCTCTAGCTCCCAAACTTTTATTATCGGCCAAAAGACCCATACTTCGGTCTCTCATTCATCATTGTCTACGTGCACATGGCCATACTAAGTACCATCATATCTTAGATACTTCTGCTCAGATACCTTCTCAATTTGTCCTTCAGTATCATGCTACTAAGATATCTTCTCATATGTCCTTTGGTATCAAATTGGCTAGATACCTTCTCAAATGTCCTTCGGTATCAAATTGGTCAGGTACCTTCTCAAATTTCCTTTGGTACCAAATTGGTTAGATAATTTCTTAAATTAAGTTCCTCTGCCTAGTATTTACACAAGAACTGTTCTATTGCCATTTATTTACATAGGAACTCATTCTCTCATAGTCTTCCTTTAGGAAGCATATATCAAAATCAGAAACATAGCTTTTGTAATGGTTGCACGACATACCTTAGCCTGTGTTACACACATATAAGCCGGGAAACATGCGTTAAGTTATTCTCTAACCATTTGTTGCTTGAGGAAGTATAAATTCATCATTAATGTCATTGTGCTTTACTTGATCATATATGCATGAGTATTGGAAACCTTAAGTTTATTTAGTCACTCACAGTTCGTCAGGCTCTTAATGGTTTATACGCTTTCTCCAGCTCTTCTTGGCCTGATAAGATATAATTCCCGTTAAACTACTTAGAATTCTTAGTAAAATACCTCAATTAATTCATTTATTAAAAGAACATTCATCAACACAGACAACTTTACTAGCGAGATCCCCCCGAGCAAGGTCAGCGAGATCCTCTAGAGCGATACCAGCGAGATCCTCTAGAGCGAGATCAAACTTTTCTTGGAAAATTTTCATCCTAGCGATACTCACCTTACCAGCAATACTCAGCCCAATTCCTAGCGAGATTTTCTTCTAGAGCGAGATTGGCGAGATCTTCATCCCTATATCTCGTTATAACTCCCACGGTGAACTGGTTATTTGTTCATCCCAAGTAGTTGTCTGCTTATGTACCAATTCTCTATTATAAATTTTAAAATTCATAACTCAAAATCCAGAGCTCTTTTCAAGAGACTTCCTTCTACAAATTTGCTAGAATTGAGTAACTTCCTTACCTTAAAATTTTAGCTAAAAATTCCTTGTAGTTTGGCCTGGAGCTTCCAATCTTCACCTCAGGCCCTGATTAATCCGAGGTTCTGCCTCTTCTACAAATTCTCCACTTTTGTTCTTCTCCTCTTGCAATCTTTCTCTTACCACACAGGTACATTAAAAAATAATTCTCCCCAGTTTTCCAAATGGCAGCTGATATCACTAAATTTGCTCTTGTCAATTGCCGAAACCATGCCTTTGAAGTTTCACTTCCCTGTTTAATCTTTCTTGCCGCATCCAGAGTTCAAGAGAGTAGATGCCACGTCACCTCCACACCAGTGCCGTCCAGCCAAGACTAAAAGTATTGAGTTTATTTCCATTTAATATATTTTTCCTTCCCTTCTTCCATAACTCCTGTAAATCAAACATGAATTCTACTTAATAAATATGTATTATAACATTCCTTTGGCTAAACATGCTTATCTAGGGAACCAGGGTTTACAGAAGGTCTACTTCAAACTTCAAAATGGGGAACCATCATACTTTTAAAGAACTTGTCTTCTAGGTCAAATCTTTTTCCTTAATTACAATTCTTCTATTTGTTCTTGATTTCGTTAATTTCCTGCATAACTATATGCTACTCTAATATGTTTTTCAATTTTCATAGAGAAATTATCAAAAATAGTCTCTCATCAAGTTTTCACTTTTCAAAACTGATATGCTTTTTGACAACTCAAAACTAATTTTTCTCGGTACATCTTGTTCGAGATCGACTACCAAAATTTATTTAAAAATATACATTTTTCTATCTTATCGATTGTTTTTGCTTCTGCCAAGTTTCTAACAAATTTTTTCAAATATTATATTATCACCAAAATTTATATAAAATCTTACCTAATTTTTCAAATCTTTCACCCAAAATCAAATTTTGCAAAAAAGAAAAAAAGAAATATAAAGAATCCCAGTTATCTCGAGCCAGATTAAAGCTTCTATATATTTGGATTTTCTTGATGAAATATCAAGTAGATTAATATCGAGACTATGTTTTCTCAAATCTTACCCAATTTTTCACAAAATTTGATCTTTTCTAAAATTTAAAAATCACAGTGAACCTGATATCCACTTGGAAAATCATAATTAGTAAATTCACTTGAAAATTTAGAAATTTGAAAATTCATATAATTGTGGAAAGCATAAATTAGGCTAAAGATTTCAAAAATTATGTAAAAATTTAATATATGATTTGATAAAGATAGTCAAATTGTTGGAAAAATTAGGTAAGATTTGGCATAATTTTTAGAAAGATTATTTAATATTTAAAAAAATGGGTAGAATCTCGGTATTAATATTGGCCGATATTTCACCAAGAAAACAAAATATAATCGCTAATGTATAAAAAGTTGATTTAAGTAAATCTTAGTGGTCTATCTCGGGATACATGTATCTAGAAAAACTATTGTAATGAATTTTCAAAAAAGATACTAATTTTGAAAACTGAAAAACTTAGGAAACTATTTTTGACAATTTTCCCTCTCCTATATACATATTATCATTAATATTTCACAATTCCTAATTAAAGAAATTTTGAACATCCTCTCTCACAGCTTTACCTTTTCAATTCTTTCAAAAACCCAAACTTAAACTATCCTTATAAATAACTTTTCTTTTGTAATTTTAAATTTTAAGTAATCGCTTAGAATGATATATTTTATTTGTTACCGATTAACTTTTAAATATTAAGGAAAAAAGATTTATTTTTTCAAATTATCAATATGGTATACTTTTTTTTTTTTTTAATTTGATGCATTCCACTCGTGAAAATTAGAAAATAGATTTGATTAAGTGAGAAATAGATAGATATATAAAATAATCTTATTTTAAAGTATTAAATTGAAACTAAATATTCATGAAATCTCTTACAATGTTTGGAAAATCTAAAAGCTAATAGGCTATTGCTTTTAAAATAGACATGAAATTAACATGTTTCTAAAAGTGATTTTAACATATTTAATCAAATCTGTTTTACCAAATGTAAAAAATGTTAAAAAAATTTTGTGGTCAATTCCATCCGTGAAAGTAATCCCAAACGCACGCTAAGTGGGGTTAAATGCATGATTGATTGATTTGATTTAAGCCTAAGATTGAAATTAACAATTGAATGAGACTATCTAGCTTGAATTGGAAACCTTGGTAAGATTTTGTTTCAATCTTAACATGTTTTATCTTTCATTTACTTTTCTTATTTAGTCAATCTAAACTTCCCTTATTTTATTTATTTATTTTGTAAATTTACCTTAAAAGAATTCAGTTTAGCTTCTTATTATTCGACTTAATCCACTAATAAGTAATAAGTATATTGTTGCTCATGCAAGTATTTAGTTGTATATCAATTTTATAAATTTCATTTGATTAAGGGTCTCAACAACCATGCCCTCACCAAATACCGAATTCTTAACCAATTTCTTAAGAAAAAAAATTATTTATTTATTTTAGTTTTCTATAAACTTAGGCTTAATTAGATTTCAATAATATCCCAAAAAAGTAGAGAAAAAAAAAAGACAAAGTAATATTTTTTAGTACTAAATTTCAAATAAAAATCAAAATTACTAAGGCCCTATTTGGTAACCAATTTCAATTTTTGATTTTTTTTTAAAAAAATTAAACCTATTTTCTCTCATTTTCGTAGAATGGTTTGCAACTTTTTTAAGTACAATAGTTGGATTCTTAGCAAAAAAAAATTAAAAAAAAAAAAAAAAAAATTATTTAAAACAATTTTTTAGTCTTCAAAATTTGGCTTGGTTTCTAAAAAGATGACTAGATAGTAGATAACAAGTCAACAAATTTAAAGGTAGAAGAGATGTTTGTAGGCTTAATTTCCAAAAACTAAAAATAAAAAAACCAAATTGTTACCAAACAGGGCCTAAAAGTACTAAAAGTACTGTTTGATAATTATATACTACTTACCAATTATATAACTTAATTACAACTATTATTCTAACTTTGAGAAACTTTAATCTTTCATTTAATTACCATAATTAATCTTCCATATGCATTGTCATGTTATAAATTGGTCGAATTGAGCAATTGCGAGGGCATTGGTTGAGTTTCGTATATATTGGGTTAAAAAAGAAAATTAATATAAGATATAGCATTTTAATTATAGGAAGCTAAAAAGAATATGAATGCTTTATTAATAAAATTTCATAATAAAGTAAAAAACCACCATAAAAAAATATTTAAACAATACAATGCAATTTTGGAAAAATGTCATGGATGAGCCAATGTGCCATGAACTTGTAAGTCTTTTGTGTCAAATGGACTCCATCCCAACTAATATGTTCATTAGGATTTGGGCAAACTTGTACTCCAGGTAGACCACACATTTGCATGAGGTTAAAGTTGTAATCTCCTCCAATCCCACAACATGATTTTTGCAAAGAACCTTCATCAAATCCTAGAAGCATTAAAAATTTGAGAAATGTTTTAATCTTTTGTATGTTAAGAAGATGATATAAGAGTAAGGAGAAAAAAATTACCTAGAACAAAAGCATGACGAATAATCCATAAAAATGCATTGTAATAGTCACCATATACGATAATAGTATGTGGATTCTCTTTTTTTAGTACTTCAATAGTTTGCTTGATTTGATCATTATGATAGCTTGCCAAACTATTCAAATCCTTTAAACAATGGAGTTCAATCCGTAAGCAGATGTTGTCTATTGGTTTGGAATCCAGTGTGATAGACGGGGACGCATCCAATTGGAAAGTTTCCCAGGAACAATAAACTCGAGTAGGCAACCATAGCTTATAACTTACTACAATATATAATTAATAAAAGAAAACGTAAGTAAATAAACTTCTTCATTCATATGAGTAACCCAAAAAAAAATATGATCTATTCTAGACAAAAATTTAACCATCAACAGCAAGTCTTATGGTTTTAAACAACATTTGGCACCATGTCTTTTGCCTCTTGTATAGTTTTGCCTTGAAAGTGCGTATTATATCCATTGGCCCACCGATCTCACCCACAAGAACAATGCACTCCTTAAGTTTCTCATTGCAATCTACACAACATATAAATAAGAAATTGTCAATATCAAAATGTAAAATGTAGAAAATACTAAAAAACAATGAGTGTATGTATAAAACTAAAGTACAAGGGTAATTAATTACCTCTGTGATTGTGACAAACAGAGTTGAAATGAGAGAACATCCAATCAAGTTGATGATCGAGAGAAGAGTTAGTCACTGGAGATAAAATTTTCTTCATAGAAAGATAATCAGAAGGCAAAGCTGTAGAACCGGCCACTGCAAAGTTGACTCCATGATTCATCAAAGCATCTTTATTCAAATAAGGACTCACCAAAGGAAGTCCAGCATTTAAAGCTACAGATAGATTTGACCATTAGATATTGTTACTATTAGATGTGAATTATCTTGGAGTTATAGAATGAATTAGTGAATGAAAAATTAGAATGTATAAGGTTAAAAATAATTGTTACCAAAGAAATCAAGCATCAGTAGACCGTTGGAGCATCGACCGGTGGGATTGTTGAAGAATGATTGACCATAAGGAAGATGAGAAAATGGAGTGTTAGGATTTTCGCGAATGAGATTTCCAGTGTCGGAGATTGAATCACCAAGTTGGTATATAGCGTCGAACATGCAAGCTTTCAGTGGATGAGCTTTGGATGAACCAAAAACAAGAAGAAGAAGAAAGAAAAGAGAGAGGGAAAATTTGGTTGAAACCGCCATCAGTGAAAGCTTTGTGTGTGAGAAGTTAGGGAAGTGGTGAAGGGTGAAACAATTAGTGATTATTTATAGGTTCAGTTTTTCTTCCCAATGCTTTTGGGATTTTGATTTCAGATTTGTTTCCTAATCCTTCAAGGATGTGATGGAATTTCCAAATTTCCCTATATTTATTATTAAAAAGTTAAAAAGATAGTGTGTTTTTTTAAAAAATAAAATTTAAAGCTTATTCATAGATATTATTCTAAATTATAAAATACTAAAATGATTAATGCTTGAATTTATCTATATGAGTTTATAACTTTAGTTGTTAACAATATTTTTTAGAAGATTATCTTTTTATCATTTTTCGATCCGGTTTTATTTTAATAGATTATAAAATCTTTATTCCAATGTAATTAAATCTAATATTTTACTTTTGATCATTGATAAATTAATAGATCTACTCAATTTAGTCAAATTATATTTGTGTAGACATATTTGTTAAACAAAATAAACTAAACTTTTGTAGATATAAATACATTTGAATTTTCTTTTTATGTATTATCATTGAACATAGGAGATGGATAAAATAAAATACAAAACTCAATATCTTTTTAGATATATACCAAAAGAATAACAAATTTCAAAAGAAAAGCATTTACATTAAAGGAAAATTAAATATGAAACTAAAATTATCTTTTTAAGATAAGATAATGACGAAGCTAATGTTTATATTATTTCAAAGTTAATAAATTAGTTGTAATAAAATTATTGTTTTTCCAAACCCTAAAAAGAATTTGAAAATTCAAAACTTTAATTTTTGAAAACGGACTTAGAAGAAATTGGACTTATAAATAACTTTGTGGCCATTATTTTCTTATAATTTTATCTAATTCTTTTAAGAAGTTGTGACATTATCAATTATTCCAGAAATGCATAAAATTTTGTACTAATTATAAATTAGTTATCATATAAACATATATATATATATATATTTGATTTAGATTATTTGATTATCATATTAGTTTTAAATTTTTCCATGAGAAACCCTAATGTCTTATTTTCATTTGCAGATTTGGAATGGTATTTTTCTATTTTCAAACAAAAATATTACTTTTTTATAAAGATTAAAAACCCTAAAATATTACCATTTTCCTTAAGCATATGAGCTACATATAAATCGCTGTGTATTTACAATAAATTTGAAAAAAAAAAAAAAAGAAATTGCATTAAATAACTCAATTTGTAGAGGGGCATACATTTATTGCTTAACGTTGAGAATGATGCCGAATTAAAATATTAAAAAAAAATTAAGAACGGGAAGATTGAAAATGGGTGGGTTTAATATAGACATGAAACGAATGAGAAATTATATTTAATTAGTATATATATAGATAGATAGATACATCTTTATAATTTAAAAGCAATTGAATAAAAATATTTAAGCGACAAAAAGTATAATGACTAAATAAAAAATAAGTTGTTTTTTAACGTTTATTACTCAAATTATCTAATATATTCCTATAACCCTCAACTACAATAAAAAAATTTAAAAAAATTCAAATTTAAAATTAAAAAAAAAAAACGAAACCAAACCAAACTATCATTTTAACTTTTATTCAAACGACTTGATGCACATTTTTCCTATTCGTACATAAAAAAATAAACCTTTTTATTGTGTTTTTGTTTTGAAACAATATCATCAATGTCATTTCAAAAAATTTTTTTTTTTTGATATTTTCCAAAAAAAGAATTTATGTATTAGGTATATAACACTAATTACACTTTCATTTGAAGAAATAACAAACCAAGAAATTCTCTTGAAATATAGCAAATTTCGTGATCCACACGTGGATTGGTTTTTCGTTAATCCTAAAATACCTTCACCAGCCTTTTTAATTCCAATGTAATTAATTCTACATCTTTCTTAATTACACTATGATTAATTTATCAAATTTATAATGGAGACGGTTTCCTTCGAGATTTCCACCGAAAACTAAGTGCCTCTTTCCATGCGGAAAATTTGACATAAATTTAGTGATTTAATTTGAAAATAAATGAAATTTGTATCTCAACAACCTTCTATCTTCAACAAATGTTTTAAATTTTTCTAAATCATTTATGACTTCTTATATTTATATTATACTTTCTCTTAATCCTAACTAAATCATCTGTTTTTAAAATAATTTTTATGATTATCTTATTTTGAATTTTCAAATATCATATTATATTAGATTTCCTAATTGACTTTTTATATTTATATTAGATTTTTTGTTAATCATAACTAAATCATACATTTTTAGATTGTTTTTATGTAATATTATCTTTATTATAATTTTTTTAAGCGTGAAATATTACAAATCATCTTATTTTTATTAATTAGTCTTATTTATTGAACCATATTGTTTTTTGTTTTAAAGATTCTGTTGGGGAGAATAGCAAAACAGAAACTTCATCAAATTTATAGTAAATGCACTCTCATTCACTTGTTCCCACTTTTCTTTAACCCTAAAATGCCCTCACTTTTCTTTAACCCAAAAATGCCCTTTGTTGAATGAGAAATTTCGACGAATCACGAGTCGCCACATCATCATTGAAAACCCAAGCCTATTGGAAAAATTATAAGTTTGATTGAGCCTATAATTAAAGTCCTCGGGCCTAACTCCAATTCAAACCCATTGTGAAATTTTGAAATTGGGCTAAATTAAAGATTAAGCTCAACTCAGTATTATCGGCCCCACCAACAAATGGGCCCAAGCCCAACTTTAGCCAAACCCAAATTTTTGGACGCGAGAAAGTAATTAGGTTCCCACCAAACACACACCCTCAAGCCTGTAAGGGCCATGAGAAATCTCTATAAATAGAGGCATTAATCTCTCCATTTGGAGGGTGAGAAGAAATATAGGCAAAAGGCTCTCTGAAGATCTGAATCTCTAGGAATCTGAAAACATAACTCCTCCAAAGCTTTGAAGATCAGAAGTCACTAAAGCTCTGAAAACATATCAAAGCTCTAAAGATAAGAAGTCACTAAAGCTTTGAAGATCAGAAGAGATACTAAAGCTCTGAAGACCAGAAGATATATTAAAGCTCTGAAGATTTAAGCTCCCAAAATTCAAGACTCGGGCTCTCAAGTGCTGAAGACCGAAGCTTCTCAAGCTTCGAAGACTGAAGTTCTCAAATTTTGAAGAACTGAAGATCTGAACTATTTGAAACTTTGAATATTAGAAGATTTCAACAAAACACCGTATCTTCACAACCTACAAGCTGAAGATTCAATCTCCTCAAACCCAAAAGTCAAGCCCAAGCCCACCTGTGAACTCTATAAATAGGGAAGCTATCCTCATTTGGAGGGATCGGGAATTCTAAATTCCAAAGAGCCTAGAGAGAATTCTCCCAACAACTCGGAGGACTCCTAAAGCTTACCACACCTGAAGACTGAAGTCCTTCGGAGATAAAAGCATTCTTCCAAGACTTCAACTCCAAGATCATCACGCGTTTCGCTTCTTCAAATCAAGTGTACGCATTCAACTGAAAGAGAATCAGAGGATCAAGTACTAGAGATCGAACCACATCGCATCAAATCAACATCAACATCAACCAAGTTTAACTCCAAACTCTACGAAAAAAGTTTCTTCGTCGAGAAGATCAACAAGCCAAAGGCCGATCATCCAAAAGGTCAATAAGTCCAAATCGATCCAAAAAAAAGGAAGGACCATAAGCCTAAAGGCCGATCATCCAAGAAGATCAATAAACTCAAAGGCCAATCATCCAATCAACAAGCCCAAAGGTCGATCATTGAAGAAGTTCAACAAGCCTAGAGGCCAATCATCCAAGAAATCCTCAAGCCCAAAGGCCGATCATCCAAGAAGATCATCAAGCCCAAAGGTCGATCAATCAATAAGCCCAAAGGCCGATCGTCCAAGAAGATCATCAAGCCCAAAGGTCGATCATCCAAGAAGATCAACAAGCCCAAAGGTTGATCATCAAGTCCAAAGGCCGATCATTCAAGAAGATCAACCAGCTTAAAGACTATAATTTATTTTGAGAGCATCAAAATATTATGTATTAGAAATTGTATTCACTTTCCACAAACTTAATACAAATACAAAGTTGAAGTTCCACGAAATAAATTTCTCTTGAAATCTCGTATGAACACCCTCATCTAATTTTCAGTTTCACTGTATATATTTACAATGCGAGTTATTTTTTTTTTAAAAAAAAGAAATCTTTATTCTAATGAAATTAAATCTAACCATTTACTTTTGATCATTGATAAATTAATAGATATACTTGATTTAGTCAAATTATATATCACATAATTACCCAATTAATTAATAAATGATATAATTATATTATATTCTTAATCTATAGTTTGATATCATATATCCACTATAGTAATTTCTCCTTTATTTGATATAAATCATATTTATATCTTATTTCCTCCAAAATAATGTATCTCATACATTTAGTCAATTATATCATATATAATTAACCAGTTCAATAATATCATATACAATCGAACTCCCTCTTGTCAATATGAACATTTCAAACCGAACCAAAAATTGATTTTCGACTTTATCCAAGCTACCTAGGGGACCTTATGGACTTGTGGCTCAAAGCTCCAATAGTACGTGAATAACTGATTAAACTCTTTAGCCACGGGATCCACCATTCGTTAACTGCAAGACATTCCACTAAAGACCAACAGCTGAACTCTTTTTACCACAGATATATTTCTATATCCATCCGATACAACCAATCATGAGTACGATGACCCTTCACAAATGCTCGTAAGTACAGCTGGACCAATTTACCATTTTGCCTCTGTAGTTACATCTCACTCCTTAAGTACCATTGATTCCTCTAATGAACAATACAACATAGTCCAACTATGTGTGAACACCTCTCGGGCCAAGAGAATGTGTGTGGCACCACATCGTTCAAGTCCTGGAATCAACCCTTAAGGGAGCTATCTATCTACTTGCCCCTTTTTCAGGGAAGGAGTTAATTCCATCTTGTGCAGCTGAGTTCCCAGTTCTTAAATCAGAAGAATCCCTAAAATAGTAGGTTTGAGTCGGCGACCTGGCCACTCGCACCCATACAAATCAAAGGACCGCCCTCAATGACAGGAGTTTCCAACTCACTCAGGATTGAGGTTATGTTACCTATGTCGTCCTAGTGAAGTGAAGTCTTTTTCATGAACGGTGTTATATAACGAGACGTTAACACTTCGTGGTTAGGTCTTATACAAACTCTTTATATAGGATGCCCCCGCTCGCATGTCCCTTACACAAATGATTAGGATCGAACCATCTGTGACAAGTTACAAACTTGTGACCATTCCACAAAGCGGGCCGCATCCGCAGTGTTACCAAGATAAGGCTTCCCTCCTATATCCATATACTATAGACCATTTTAATTATCACTCAAGACATGATCCACTTGTATGTCACCACATACATGCTTAAGTTACATACAGATAAATAGGGATTTTATGTTTATTGGTTTGTGGTAAAGCAAATAAAACAAACAAGTGAGCAAAATCATGGTGTGAAGTAAAATATCATATATTATACATCACAAGCGTTCATACAAATTGTTTACAAACTATAGAACATGAGACTTTAGGGCATCAACCCCAACAAACCCAACTTACATGTTGGTCTACTAGGAAGGTGTCAGACCCTCTCCCAAATTACCCTCTCAAAACTAGAAGGGGATATGACCGCGGTAGTTACTAGCCCTACTGTAACCGCCTTAGCCCTCTAATCTAAATGCCAACCTGTTAAACATTAATAATGTATGAATAAGATATGCCTCCTTAAGGTTCTACAAAATATTATATAACACATGCATGCAACCATGATATAACATCTAAGAGATGAAACGTTCACAGATGGCCCAAACAACTCCAATAGAGCCCTAGTCCCTCTCAAAACATGTGTACATAGACAGATCAATACCTAAATCTTCTTAATAAGCCGAGTCTTTTAGTGGCAAGCAGAAGCAGGATCAACCTTGAGGAATCTGACCTGTACCTGAGAAGGGAAAACACAGAAATTCCGTAAGCTAAAAGCCCAGCGAGTGACTATAGAATCGTAAAGCAACAAGCATAACATCACTATAAACATGTAAATATACCAATGATTAAACTTAAGCAATTGTCTCGAAATGTAGCTTTAAACCATTCTCAGACATCATTAAACATTATTATTCCCTAGTTGAGAACGAGCCTAAATGCTCTAGCTCCCAAACTTTTATTATCGGCCAAAAGACCCATACTTCGGTCTCTCATTCATCATTGTCTACGTGCACATGGCCATACTAAGTACCATCATATCTTAGATACTTCTGCTCAGATACCTTCTCAATTTGTCCTTCAGTATCATGCTACTAAGATATCTTCTCATATGTCCTTTGGTATCAAATTGGCTAGATACCTTCTCAAATGTCCTTCGGTATCAAATTGGTCAGGTACCTTCTCAAATTTCCTTTGGTACCAAATTGGTTAGATAATTTCTTAAATTAAGTTCCTCTGCCTAGTATTTACACAAGAACTGTTCTATTGCCATTTATTTACATAGGAACTCATTCTCTCATAGTCTTCCTTTAGGAAGCATATATCAAAATCAGAAACATAGCTTTTGTAATGGTTGCACGACATACCTTAGCCTGTGTTACACACATATAAGCCGGGAAACATGCGTTAAGTTATTCTCTAACCATTTGTTGCTTGAGGAAGTATAAATTCATCATTAATGTCATTGTGCTTTACTTGATCATATATGCATGAGTATTGGAAACCTTAAGTTTATTTAGTCACTCACAGTTCGTCAGGCTCTTAATGGTTTATACGCTTTCTCCAGCTCTTCTTGGCCTGATAAGATATAATTCCCGTTAAACTACTTAGAATTCTTAGTAAAATACCTCAATTAATTCATTTATTAAAGGAACATTCATCAACACAGACAACTTTACTAGCGAGATCCCCCCGAGCAAGGTCAGCGAGATCCTCTAGAGCGATACCAGCGAGATCCTCTAGAGCGAGATCAAACTTTTCTTGGAAAATTTTCATCCTAGCGATACTCACCTTACCAGCAATACTCAGCCCAATTCCTAGCGAGATTTTCTTCTAGAGCGAGATTGGCGAGATCTTCATCCCTATATCTCGTTATAACTCCCACGGTGAACTGGTTGTTTGTTCATCCCAAGTAGTTGTCTGCTTATGTACCAATTCTCTATTATAAATTTTAAAATTCATAACTCAAAATCCAGAGCTCTTTTCAAGAGACTTCCTTCTACAAATTTGCTAGAATTGAGTAACTTCCTTACCTTAAAATTTTAGCTAAAAATTCCTTGTAGTTTGGCCTGGAGCTTCCAATCTTCACCTCAGGCCCTGATTAATCCGAGGTTCTGCCTCTTCTACAAATTCTCCACTTTTGTTCTTCTCCTCTTGCAATCTTTCACTGACAGGGTAACATTAAAAACTAGATTCTCCCAGTTTTCAAATGGCACTGAATTCACTAAATTTGCTCTTGTCAATTGCCGAAACCATGCTTTTGAAGTTTCACTTCCTGTTTAATCTTTCTGCCGCATCCTGAGTTCAAAGAGTAGATTGCCACGTCACCTCACTCCTAGTGCCTCCAGCCAGACTAATGATTGAGTTTTTTTCATTTAATATATTTTCCTTCCTTTCTTTCATAATCCCTATAAACAAACATGAATTTCTACTTAATAAATATGTATTATAACATTCCTTTGGCTAAACATGCTTATCTAGGGAACCAGGGTTTACAGAAGGTCTACTTCAAACTTCAAAATGGGGAACCATCATACTTTTAAAGAACTTGTCTTCTAGGTCAAATCTTTTTCCTTAATTACAATTCTTCTATTTGTTCTTGATTTCGTTAATTTCCTGCATAACTATGCTACTCTAATATGTTTTTCAATTTTCATAGAGAAATTTATCAAAAATAGTCTCTCATCAAGTTTTTCACTTTTCAAAACTGATATGCTTTTTGACAACTCAAAACTAATTTTTCTCGGTACATCTTGTTCGAGATCGACTACCAAATTTTATTTAAAAATATACATTTTTCTATCTTTATCGATTGTTTTTGCTTCTGCCAAGTTTCTAACAAATTTTTTCAAATATTATATTATCACCAAAATTTATCTAAAATCTTACCTAATTTTTCAAATCTTTCACCCAAAATCAATTTTGCAAAAAAGAAAAAAGAAAGAAAAGAATCCCAGTTATCTCGAGCCAGATTAAAGCTTCTATATATTGGATTTTCTTATGAAATATCAAGTAGATTAATATCGAGACTATTTTCTCAAATCTTACCCAATTTTTTTCACAAATTTGATCTTTCTAAAATTTAAAAATCACAGTGAACCTGATATCCACTGGAAAATCATAATTAGTAATTCACTTTGAAAATTTAGAAATTTGAAATTCATATAATTGTGGAAAGCATAAATTAGGCTAAAGATTTCAAAAATTAGTGTAAAAATTTAATATATGATTTGATAAAGATAGTCAAATTGTTGGAAAAATTAGTAAGATTTGATAATTTTTGAAAGATTATTTAATATTTTAAAAAAAATGGGTTTAGAATCTCGGTATTAATATTGGCGATATTTCACAAGAAAACAAAATATAATCGCTAATGTATAAAAAGTTGATTAAGTAAATCTTAGTGGTCTAAATCCTCGGGATACATGTATCTAGAAAAACTATTGTAATGAATTTCAAAAAAGATGTACTAATTTTGAAAACTGAAAAACCTTAGGAAACTATTTTTGACAATTTTCCTCCTTATATACATAGTATCATTAATTAATATTTTCCTAATTAAATAAACTATTTGACATCCTCTTCACAGCTTATACCTTTTCAATTTTTCAAAATCTACCCAAACTTAAACTATCCTTAAAATATAATAACTTTTCTTTGTAATTTTAAATTTTAAGTAATCGATTAGAATGATTATTTTATTTGTTACCGATTAACTTTTTAAATATTAAGAAAAAAGATTTTATTTTTTCAAAACTTATCAATATGGTATACTTTTTTTTTTTTTTTAATTTGATGCATTCCACTCGTGAAAATTAGAAAATAGATTTGATTAAGTGAGAAATAGATAGATATATAAAATAATCTTATTTTAAAGTATTAAATTGAAACTAAATATTCATGAAATCTCTTACAATGTTTGGAAAATCTAAAAGCTAATAGGCTATTGCTTTTAAAATAGACATGAAATTAACATGTTTCTAAAAGTGATTTTAACATATTTAATCAAATCTGTTTTACCAAATGTAAAAAATGTTAAAAAAATTTTGTGGTCAATTCCATCCGTGAAAGTAATCCCAAACGCACGCTAAGTGGGGTTAAATGCATGATTAATTGATTTGATTTAAGCCTAAGATTGAAATTAACAATTGAATGAGTCTATCTAGCTTGAATTGGAAACCTTGGTAAGATTTTGTTTCAATCTTAACATGTTTTATCTTTCATTTACTTTTCTTATTTAGTCAATCTAAACTTCCCTTATTTTATTTATTTATTTTGTAAATTTACCTTAAAAGAATTCAGTTTAGCTTCTTATTATTCGACTTAATCCACTAATAAGTAATAAGTATATTGTTGCTCATGCAAGTATTTAGTTGTATATCAATTTTATAAATTTCATTTGATTAAGGGTCTCAACAACCATGCCCTCACCAAATACCGAATTCTTAACCAATTTCTTAAGAAAAAAAATTATTTATTTATTTTAGTTTTCTATAAACTTAGGCTTAATTAGATTTCAATAATATCCCAAAAAAGTAGAGAAAAAAAAAAAGACAAAGTAATATTTTTTAGTACTAAATTTCAAATAAAAATCAAAATTACTAAGGCCCTGTTTGGTAACCAATTTCAATTTTTGATTTTTTTTTAAAAAAATTAAACCTATTTTCTCTCATTTTCGTAGAATGGTTTGCAACTTTTTTAAGTACAATAGTTGGATTCTTAGCAAAAAAAAATTAAAAAAAAAAAAAAATTATTTAAAACAATTTTTTAGTCTTCAAAATTTGGCTTGGTTTCTAAAAAGATGACTAGATAGTAGATAACAAGTCAACAAATTTAAAGGTAGAAGAGATGTTTGTAGGCTTAATTTCCAAAAACTAAAAATAAAAAAACCAAATTGTTACCAAACAGGGCCTAAAAGTACTAAAAGTACTGTTTGATAATTATATACTACTTACCAATTATATAACTTAATTACAACTATTATTCTAACTTTGAGAAGTGTCGCGCAATCTGTTCATTTATTGCGCACCATATGACGGTATTCTTTCCATATGCATTGTCATGGTTATTAATTGGTCGAATGTGCAATGCGTGGGCATTGGTTGAGTTTCGTATATATTGGGTTAAAAAAGAAAATTAATATAAGATATAGGCAATTTAATTATACGGCACAAGCATAAAAGAATATGAATGCTGTATTAAATAAAATTTCATACATAAATGTAAAAAAACACCTAAAAAAATATTTAAACAATACAATGGCGCACAATCGCTTGGATAAAATGTCATGATGAGCAATGTGCATGAACTTGTATGTCTTTTGTGTCAAATGGATACTCCATCCCAACTAATTGTTTGTTATTTATTCATTAGGATTTGAAGTCTGACAAGAAATTTGTTTCCTATTACTTTTGCATGAGGTTGCAAAGTTGTTAATCTCTCCAATCCACAACATGTTTTTGTCAATTGAACACCATCATCAAATCCTTGATGCAGTAGCAATTTGAGATAAATGTTTTAATCTTTTGTAGGTTAAGAGTATGATATAAGTGTAAGGGAGAAAAAAATTACATTGAACAAAGCATGACGAGATCGTAATCCATAAAAATGCATTGTAATAGTCACCATATACCGTAATAGTATGTGGATTGAAAAGTTTATTAGTACTTCAATAGTTTGCTGATTCACATGACAGAGTCTAGCTTGCCAAACTATTCAAATCCTTTAAACAATGGAGTTCATCGTAAGCAGATGTGTCATTGGTTTGGAATCCAGTGAGATAGACGGGGAAGCATCCAATTGGAAAGTTTCCAGGAACAATAACTCGAGTAGCACCATAGCTTATAACTTTCTACAAATATTACAAACAAAAGAAACGTAAGTAAATAAACTTCTCATTCATATGAGTAACCAAAAAAAATATGATCTATTCTAGACAAAAATTTACCTCAACAGCAGTCTTTATGGTTTGAACAACATTTGGCACCATGTCTTTTGCCTCTTGTATAGTTTTGCCTTGAAATAGTGCGTAGTTATAGTCATTGCCACCGATCTCACCCACCAAGAACAATGCACTCCTTAATTTCTCATTGCAATCTACACAACATATAAATATGAAATTGTCAATATCAAAATGTAAAATGTAGAAAATACTAAAAAACAATGAGTGTATGTATAAAACTAAAGTACAAGGGTAATTAATTACCTCTTTGATTGTGACAAACAGAGTTGAAATGAGAGAACATCCAATCAAGTTGATGATCGAGAGAAGAGTTAGTCACTGGAGATAAAATTTTCTTCATAGAAAGATAATCAGAAGGCAAAGCTGTAGAACCGGCCACTGCAAAGTTGACTCCATGATTCATCAAAGCATCTTTATTCAAATAAGGACTCACCAAAGGAAGTCCAGCATTTAAAGCTACAGATAGATTTGACCATTAGATATTGTTACTATTAGATGTGAATTATCTTGGAGTTATAGAATGAATTAGTGAATGAAAAATTAGAATGTATAAGGTTAAAAATAATTGTTACCAAAGAAATCAAGCATCAGTAGACCGTTGGAGCATCGACCGGTGGGATTGTTGAAGAATGATTGACCATAAGGAAGATGAGAAAATGGAGTGTTAGGATTTTCGCGAATGAGATTTCCAGTGTCGGAGATTGAATCACCAAGTTGGTATATAGCGTCGAACATGCAAGCTTTCAGTGGATGAGCTTTGGATGAACCAAAAACAAGAAGAAGAAGAAAGAAAAGAGAGAGGGAAATTTTGGTTGAAACCGCCATCAGTGAAAGCTTTGTGTGTGAGAAGTTAGGGAAGTGGTGAAGGGTGAAACAATTAGTGATTATTTATAGGTTCAGTTTTTCTTCCCAATGCTTTTGGGATTTTGATTTCAGATTTGTTTCCTAATCCTTCAAGGATGTGATGGAATTTCCAAATTTCCCTATATTTATTATTAAAAAGTTAAAAAGATAGTGTGTTTTTTTAAAAAATAAAATTTAAAGCTTATTCATAGATATTATTCTAAATTATAAAATACTAAAATGATTAATGCTTGAATTTATCTATATGAGTTTATAACTTTAGTTGTTAACAATATTTTTTAGAAGATTATCTTTTTATCATTTTTCGATCCGGTTTTATTTTAATAGATTATAAAATCTTTATTCCAATGTAATTAAATCTAATATTTTACTTTTGATCATTGATAAATTAATAGATCTACTCAATTTAGTCAAATTATATTTGTGTAGACATATTTGTTAAACAAAATAAACTAAACTTTTGTAGATATAAATACATTTGAATTTTCTTTTTATGTATTATCATTGAACATAGGAGATGGATAAAATAAAATACAAAACTCAATATCTTTTTAGATATATACCAAAAGAATAACAAATTTCAAAAGAAAAGCATTTACATTAAAGGAAAATTAAATATGAAACTAAAATTATCTTTTTAAGATAAGATAATGACGAAGCTAATGTTTATATTATTTCAAAGTTAATAAATTAGTTGTAATAAAATTATTGTTTTTCCAAACCCTAAAAAGAATTTGAAAATTCAAAACTTTAATTTTTGAAAACGGACTTAGAAGAAATTGGACTTATAAATAACTTTGTGGCCATTATTTTCTTATAATTTTTATCTATTCTTTTAAAAATTTGTGACATATCTATTATTTTTTTTAAATAAAATTTTGTAATAATTATATGTTAGTTATGATATATACATACATATATATATATATATATATATATATATATATATTTGATTTAGATTATTTGATTATCATATTAGTTTTAAATTTTTCCATGAGAAACCCTAATGTCTTATTTTCATTTGCAGATTTGGAATGGTATTTTTCTATTTTCAAACAAAAATATTACTTTTTTATAAAGATTAAAAACCCTAAAATATTACCATTTTCCTTAAGCATATGAGCTACATATAAATCGCTGTGTATTTACAATAAATTTGAAAAAAAAAAAAAAGAAATTGCATTAAATAACTCAATTTGTAGAGGGGCATACATTTATTGCTTAACGTTGAGAATGATGCCGAATTAAAATATTAAAAAAAAATTAAGAACGGGAAGATTGAAAATGGGTGGGTTTAATATAGACATGAAACGAATGAGAAATTATATTTAATTAGTATATATATAGATAGATAGATACATCTTTATAATTTAAAAGCAATTGAATAAAAATATTTAAGCGACAAAAAGTATAATGACTAAATAAAAAATAAGTTGTTTTTTAACGTTTATTACTCAAATTATCTAATATATTCCTATAACCCTCAACTACAATAAAAAAATTTAAAAAAATTCAAATTTAAAATTAAAAAAAAAAAACGAAACCAAACCAAACTATCATTTTAACTTTTATTCAAACGACTTGATGCACATTTTTCCTATTCGTACATAAAAAAATAAACCTTTTTATTGTGTTTTTGTTTTGAAACAATATCATCAATGTCATTTCAAAAAATTTTTTTTTTTTGATATTTTCCAAAAAAAGAATTTATGTATTAGGTATATAACACTAATTACACTTTCATTTGAAGAAATAACAAACCAAGAAATTCTCTTGAAATATAGCAAATTTCGTGATCCACACGTGGATTGGTTTTTCGTTAATCCTAAAATACCTTCACCAGCCTTTTTAATTCCAATGTAATTAATTCTACATCTTTCTTAATTACACTATGATTAATTTATCAAATTTATAATGGAGACGGTTTCCTTCGAGATTTCCACCGAAAACTAAGTGCCTCTTTCCATGCGGAAAATTTGACATAAATTTAGTGATTTAATTTGAAAATAAATGAAATTTGTATCTCAACAACCTTCTATCTTCAACAAATGTTTTAAATTTTTCTAAATCATTTATGACTTCTTATATTTATATTATACTTTCTCTTAATCCTAACTAAATCATCTGTTTTTAAAATAATTTTTATGATTATCTTATTTTGAATTTTCAAATATCATATTATATTAGATTTCCTAATTGACTTTTTATATTTATATTAGATTTTTTGTTAATCATAACTAAATCATACATTTTTAGATTGTTTTTATGTAATATTATCTTTATTATAATTTTTTTAAGCGTGAAATATTACAAATCATCTTATTTTTATTAATTAGTCTTATTTATTGAACCATATTGTTTTTTGTTTTAAAGATTCTGTTGGGGAGAATAGCAAAACAGAAACTTCATCAAATTTATAGTAAATGCACTCTCATTCACTTGTTCCCACTTTTCTTTAACCCTAAAATGCCCTCACTTTTCTTTAACCCAAAAATGCCCTTTGTTGAATGAGAAATTTCGACGAATCACGAGTCGCCACATCATCATTGAAAACCCAAGCCTATTGGAAAAATTATAAGTTTGATTGTGGAGCCTTGTTATATTAAAGTTCTGCGTCGGGGCCTAAACCCAATTCAAAACCCCTATTGGTGAAAATTTGGGGCTAATATTTAAAGACTTAAGCTACAAGCTCAGTTTTTCGCCCAACAACATTTGGGCCCAAGCCCAACTTTAGACCAAACCTTTGGACCAGTTAAAGTAATTAGGGCTCAGCCATGTAAGGGCCATGAGAAATCTCTATAAATAGAGGCAATTATCTCTCCATTTGGGAGGGGGGTTTGAGATAGAATTTTGAGGCAAAAAGCTATCTGTAAGATCTGAAATCTCTAGGAATCTGAAGAACATAACTCCTCCAAAGCTTTGAAGATCAGAAGTCACTAAAGCTCTGAAAACATATCAAAGCTCTAAAGATAAGAAGTCACTAAAGCTTTGAAGATCAGAAGAGATACTAAAGCTCTGAAGACCAGAAGATATATTAAAGCTCTGAAGATTTAAGCTCCCAAAATTCAAGACTCGGGCTCTCAAGTGCTGAAGACCGAAGCTTCTCAAGCTTCGAAGACTGAAGTTCTCAAATTTTGAAGAACTGAAGATCTGAACTATTTGAAACTTTGAATATTAGAAGATTTCAACAAAACACCGTATCTTCACAACCTACAAGCTGAAGATTCAATCTCCTCAAACCCAAAAGTCAAGCCCAAGCCCACCTGTGAACTCTATAAATAGGGAAGCTATCCTCATTTGGAGGGATCGGGAATTCTAAATTCCAAAGAGCCTAGAGAGAATTCTCCCAACAACTCGGAGGACTCCTAAAGCTTACCACACCTGAAGACTGAAGTCCTTCGGAGATAAAAGCATTCTTCCAAGACTTCAACTCCAAGATCATCACGCGTTTCGCTTCTTCAAATCAAGTGTACGCATTCAACTGAAAGAGAATCAGAGGATCAAGTACTAGAGATCGAACCACATCGCATCAAATCAACATCAACATCAACACCAACTCAAGTTCAACTCTACGAAAAAAGTTTCTTCGGAAGATCATCAAGCCCAAAGGCCGATCATCCAAGAAGATCAATAAGTCCAAAGGTCGATCATCAAAAAGGACCAATAAGCCTAAAGGCCGATCATCCAAGAAGATCAATAAACTCAAAGGCCAATCATCCAATCAACAAGCCCAAAGGTCGATCATTGAAGAAGTTCAACAAGCCTAGAGGCCAATCATCCAAGAAATCATCAAGCCCAAAGGCCGATCATCCAAGAAGATCATCAAGCCCAAAGGTCGATCAATCAATAAGCCCAAAGGCCGATCGTCCAAGAAGATCATCAAGCCCAAAGGTCGATCATCCAAGAAGATCAACAAGCCCAAAGGTTGATCATCAAGTCCAAAGGCCGATCATTCAAGAAGATCAACCAGCTTAAAGACTATAATTTATTTTGAAAGCATCAAAATATTATGTATTAGAAATTGTATTCACTTTCCACAAACTTAATACAAATACAAAGTTGAAGTTCCACGAAATAAATTTCTCTTGAAATCTCGTATGAACACCCTCATCTAATTTTCAGTTTCACTGTATATATTTACAATGCGAGTTATTTTTTTTTTAAAAAAAGAAATCTTTATTCTAATGAAATTAAATCTAACCATTTACTTTTGATCATTGATAAATTAATAGATATACTTGATTTAGTCAAATTATATATCACATAATTACCCAATTAATTAATAAATGATATAATTATATTATATTCTTAATCTATAGTTTGATATCATATATCCACTATAGTAATTTCTCCTTTATTTGATATAAATCATATTTATATCTTATTTCCTCCAAAATAATGTATCTCATACATTTAGTCAATTATATCATATATAATTAACCAGTTCAATAATATCTTTACGTGTGCGGAATTCCGTCTTCACGCGCGCTCCATATGAACATTGTCTCATATCTCCCGAACCAAAAATTGATTTTCGACTTTTATCCAAGCTTATCTTAGGGGACCTTATGGACTTGTGGCTCTAAGCTCCTATAGTTCGTGAATAAATCTGTTTAAACTCTTTAGCCGTTGCGCGGATCCACCTATTCGTTAACTGCTGACATTCCACTAAAGACCAAAGTGGAAACTTTTTTTTACCACAATATATTTCTATATCATCGGATACAACCAATCCTTTGAGGTCGATGACCATTCACATATGCGCGTGTTATTGTAGCGCAGCTGGAAACAATTTGTTACCTATTTTGCCGTCTGTATGTCTACATCCATCCTTAAGTACCATTGATTCCTCTAATGAACAATACAACATAGTCCAACTATGTGTGAACACCTCTCGGGCCAAGAGAATGTGTGTGGCACCACATCGTTCAAGTCCTGGAATCAACCCTTAAGGGAGCTATCTATCTACTTGCCCCTTTTTCAGGGAAGGAGTTAATTCCATCTTGTGCAGCTGAGTTCCCAGTTCCTAAATCAGAAGAATCCCTAAAATAGTAGGTTTGAGTCGGCGACCTGGCCACTCGCACCCATACAAATTAAAGGACCGCCCTCAATGACAGGAGTTTCCAACTCACTCAGGATTGAGGTTATGTTACCTATGTCGTCCTAGTGAAGTGAAGTCTTTTTCATGAACGGTGTTATATAACGAGACGTTAACACTTCGTGGTTAGGTCTTATACAAACTCTTTATATAGGATGCCCCCGCTCGCATGTCCCTTACACAAATGATTAGGATCGAACCATCTGTGACAAGTTACAAACTTGTGACCATTCCACAAAGCGGGCCGCATCCGCAGTGTTACCAAGATAAGGCTTCCCTCCTATATCCATATACTATAGACCATTTTAATTATCACTCAAGACATGATCCACTTGTATGTCACCACATACATGCTTAAGTTACATACAGATAAATAGGGATTTTATGTTTATTGGTTTGTGGTAAAGCAAATAAAACAAACAAGTGAGCAAAATCATGGTGTGAAGTAAAATATCATATATTATACATCACAAGCGTTCATACAAACTGTTTACAAACTATAGAACATGAGACTTTAGGGCATCAACCCCAACAAACCCAACTTACATGTTGGTCTACTAGGAAGGTGTCAGACCCTCTCCCAAATTACCCTCTCAAAACTAGAAGGGGATATGACCGCGGTAGTTACTAGCCCTACTGTAACCGCCTTAGCCCTCTAATCTAAATGCCAACCTATTAAACATTAATAATGTATGAATAAGATATGCCTCCTTAAGGTTCTACAAAATATTATATAACACATGCATGCAACCATGATATAACATCTAAGAGATGAAACGTTCACAGATGGCCCAAACAACTCCAATAGAGCCCTAGTCCCTCTCAAAACATGTGTACATAGACCAGATCAATACACTAAAGCTTCTTAATAAGCCGTGTCTTTAGTGCAAGCAGAAGCAGGATCAACCTTGAGGAATCTGACTGTACCTGACGAAGGGAAAACACAGAAATTCCGTAAGCTAAAAGCCCAGCGAGTGACTATGTACGTTTAAGCAACAAGCTATCATCTCTATAAACTTGTAAATATAACAATGAGTAAAACTTAAGCTCATTGTCTCGGAAATGTAGCTTTAAACCATTCTCAGACATCATTAAAACATTTTATTGACTTGTTGAGAACTGAGCTAAATGCTCTAGCTCCCAAACTTTTATTATCGGCCAAAAACCCATACTTCGGTCTCTCATTCCTAACCGCCTAACGTTCACATGGCCATTACTAAGTACCAGCATATCTTAGATACTTCTGTCAGTTACGATCTCAATTAGTCCGTCGGATCATGATACTATGATATCTTTCTTATGTCCTTTGGTATCAAATGGCTAGATACCCTCCTCAAATGTCCTTCGGTATCACAATTGGCAGGTACATTCTCAAATTTCCTTTGGTACCAAATTGGTTAGTTAATTTCTGTAAATTAAGTTCATCTCGCCTAGTATTTACACTCAAACTGTTCTCATTGCACATTCTATTTAACATAGGAACTCTTTCTTCTCATTGTTTCCTTCTTGGTTGCATATATCAAAATCAGTAAACAGTAGCTTTTTGTAATGGTTGCACGACATACCTTAGCCTGTGTTACACACATATAAGCCGGGAAACATGCGTTAAGTTATTCTCTAACCATTTGTTGCTTGAGGAAGTATAAATTCATCATTAATGTCATTGTGCTTTACTTGATCATATATGCATGAGTATTGGAAACCTTAAGTTTATTTAGTCACTCAAAGTTCGTCAGGCTCTTAATGGTTTATACGCTTTCTCCAGCTCTTCTTGGCCTGATAAGATATAATTCCCGTTAAACTACTTAGAATTCTTAGTAAAATACCTCAATTAATTCATTTATTAAAGGAACATTCATCAACACAGACAACTTTACTAGCGAGATCCCCCCGAGCAAGGTCAGCGAGATCCTCTAGAGCGATACCAGCGAGATCCTCTAGAGCGAGATCAAACTTTTCTTGGAAAATTTTCATCCTAGCGATACTCACCTTACCAGCAATACTCAGCCCAATTCCTAGCGAGATTTTCTTCTAGAGCGAGATTGGCGAGATCTTCATCCCTATATCTCGTTATAACTCCCACGGTGAACTGGTTGTTTGTTCATCCCAAGTAGTTGTCTGCTTATGTACCAATTCTCTATTATAAATTTTAAAATTCATAACTCAAAATCCAGAGCTCTTTTCAAGAGACTTCCTTCTACAAATTTGCTAGAATTGAGTAACTTCCTTACCTTAAAATTTTAGCTAAAAATTCCTTGTAGTTTGGCCTGAGAGCTTCCAATCTCAACCTCGCGCGCCTAGATTAATCGAGGTTCTGCCTCTTCTACAAATTCTCCACTTTTGTTTTCTCTCTTGCATATCTTTCACTGACAAGGTAACTTTAAAACTAGTTTCTCCAGTTTTAAATGGAACTGAATTCACTAAATTTTGCTCTTGTTCAATTGCCGAAACCATGCTTTTGAAGTTTCACTTCCTGTTTAATCTTTCTGCCGCATCCTGAGTTCAAAGAGTAGATTGCCACGTCACCTCACTCCTAGTGCCTCCAGCCAGACTAATGATTGAGTTTTTTTCATTTAATATATTTTCCTTCCTTTCTTTCATAATCCCTATAAACAAACATGAATTTCTACTTAATAAATATGTATTATAACATTCCTTTGGCTAAACATGCTTATCTAGGGAACCAGGGTTTACAGAAGGTCTACTTCAAACTTCAAAATGGGGAACCATCATACTTTTAAAGAACTTGTCTTCTAGGTCAAATCTTTTTCCTTAATTACAATTCTTCTATTTGTTCTTGATTTCGTTAATTTCCTGCATAACTATATGCTACTCTAATATGTTTTTCAATTTTCATAGAGAAATTATCAAAAATAGTCTCTCATCAAGTTTTCACTTTTCAAAACTGATATGCTTTTTGACAACTCAAAACTAATTTTTCTCGGTACATCTTGTTCGAGATCGACTACCAAAATTTATTTAAAAATATACATTTTTCTATCTTATCGATTGTTTTTGCTTCTGCCAAGTTTCTAACAAATTTTTTCAAATATTATATTATCACCAAAATTTATATAAAATCTTACCTAATTTTTCAAATCTTTCACCCAAAATCAAATTTTGCAAAAAAGAAAAAAAGAAATATAAAGAATCCCAGTTATCTCGAGCCAGATTAAAGCTTCTATATATTTGGATTTTCTTGATGAAATATCAAGTAGATTAATATCGAGACTATGTTTTCTCAAATCTTACCCAATTTTTCACAAAATTTGATCTTTTCTAAAATTTAAAAATCACAGTGAACCTGATATCCACTGGAAAATCATAATTAGTAATTCACTTTGAAAATTTAGAAATTTGAAATTCATATAATTGTGGAAAGCATAAATTAGGCTAAAGATTTCAAAAATTAGTGTAAAAATTTAATATATGATTTGATAAAGATAGTCAAATTGTTGGAAAAATTAGTAAGATTTGATAATTTTTGAAAGATTATTTAATATTTTAAAAAAAATGGGTTTAGAATCTCGGTATTAATATTGGCGATATTTCACAAGAAAACAAAATATAATCGCTAATGTATAAAAAGTTGATTAAGTAAATCTTAGTGGTCTAAATCCTCGGGATACATGTATCTAGAAAAACTATTGTAATGAATTTCAAAAAAGATGTACTAATTTTGAAAACTGAAAAACCTTAGGAAACTATTTTTGACAATTTTCCTCCTTATATACATAGTATCATTAATTAATATTTTCCTAATTAAATAAACTATTTGACATCCTCTTCACAGCTTATACCTTTTCAATTTTTCAAAATCTACCCAAACTTAAACTATCCTTAAAATATAATAACTTTTCTTTGTAATTTTAAATTTTAAGTAATCGATTAGAATGATTATTTTATTTGTTACCGATTAACTTTTTAAATATTAAGAAAAAAGATTTTATTTTTTCAAAACTTATCAATATGGTATACTTTTTTTTTTTTTTAATTTGATGCATTCCACTCGTGAAAATTATAAAATAGATTTGATTAAGTGAGAAATAGATAGATATATAAAATAATCTTATTTAAAGTATTAAATTGAAACTAAATATTCATGAAATCTCTTTACAATGTTTGGAAAATCTAAAAGCTAATAGGCTATTGCTTTTAAAAATAGACAGAAATTAACATGTTTCTAAAAGTGATTTTAACATATTTAATCAAATCTGTTTTTCTCTCAAATGTAAAAAATGATAAAAAATTTTGTGGTTTTCAATTCCATCCTGAAAGTAATCCCAAACGCACGCTAAGTGGGGTTAAATGCATGATTCTCTTGATTTGATTTAAGCCTAGGATTGAAAATTAACAATTGAATGAGCTATCTAGCTTGAATTGGAAACCTTGGTTAAGATTTTTTTCAATCTTACATGTTTTATCTTTCATTTACTTTCTTATTTAGTCAATCTAAACTTCCCTATATTTATTTGCGAGCGCTTATTTTGTAAAGTTACCTTAAAAGATTCAGTTTAGCTTCTTATTATTCGAATCCACTTAAAACTAATAATAAGTATATTTTTGCTCATGCAAGTATTTTAGTTGTATATCAATTTTATAAATTTCATTTTGATTAAGGTCTCAACAACCATGCCCTCACACCAAATACCGAATCTTAACCTACAATTTCTTAAGAAAAAAAATTATTTATTTATTTTATTTTCTATAAACTTAGGCTTAATTAGAAGTTTCAATAATATCCCAAAAAAGTAGAGAAAAAAAAAAAAGAAAAAAAAAGACAAAGTAATATTTTTTAGTACTAAATTTCAAATAAAAATCAAAATTACTAGGCCCTATTTGGTAAACCAATTTTCAATTTTTGATTTTTTTTTTAAAAAATTAAACCTATTTTCTCTCATTTTCGTAGAATGGTTTGCAACTTTTTTTAAGTACAATAGTTGGTATTCTTAGCAAAAAAAATTAAAAAAAAAAAAAAAAATTATTAAAACAATTTTTTAGTCTTCAAATTTGGCTTGGTTTCTAAAAAGATGACTAGATAAGTAGATAACAAGTCAACAAATTTAAAGGTAGAAGAGATGTTTGTAGGCTTAATTTCCAAAAACTAAAAATAAAAAAACCAATTGTTGTACCAAACAGGGCCTAAAAGTACTAAAAGTACTGTTTGATAATATATATACTACTTACCAATTATATAACTTAATTACAACTATTTCTAACTTTGAGAAACTTTAATCTTTCATTTAATTACCATAATTAATCTTCCATATGCATTGTCATGTTATAAATTGGTCGAATTGAGCAATTGCGAGGGCATTGGTTGAGTTTCGTATATATTGGGGTTTAAAAAAGAAAATCTTTTATATAAGATATAGCATTTTAATTATAGGCAGCTAAAATAAGAATAATGCTTTATTATAAAAATTCATAATAAAGTAAAAAACCACCATATAAAAATATTTAAACAATACAATGCAATTATAAAAAAACGATGGATGAGCCAATGTGCCATGAACTTGTAAGTCTTTTGTGTCAAATGGACTCCATCCCAACTAATATGTTCATTAGGATTTGGCAAACTTGTACTCCAGGTAGACCACACATTTGCATGAGGTTAAAGTTGTAATCTCCTCCAATCCACAACATGATTTTTGCAAAGAACCTTCATCAAATCCTAGAAGCATTAAAAATTTGAGAAATGTTTTTATTCTTTTGTATGTAATAAGATGATATAAGAGTAAGGAGAAAAAAATTACCTAGAACAAAAGCATGACGAATAATCCATAAAAATGCATTGTAATAGTCACCATATACGATAATAGTATGTGGATTCTCTTTTTTTAGTACTTCAATAGTTTGCTTGATTTGAACATTATGATAGCTTGCCAAACATCAAATCCTTTAAACAATGGTTCATCGTAAGCAGATGTGTCATTGGTTTGGAATCCACCAGTGAGATAGACGGGGAAGCAACCATTGGAAAGTTTCCAGGGAACAATAACTCCGAGTAGCACCATAGCTTATAAATTTCTACAAATGTATTACAAACAAAGAAACGTAAGTAAATAAACTTCTCATTCATATGTAACCCAAAAAAAATATGATCTATTCTAGACAAAAATTTACCTCAAAACAGCAGTCTTTATGGTTTGAAACAACATTTGGCACCATGTCTTTTGCCTCTTGTATAGTTTTGCCTTGAAATAGTGCGTAGTTATAGCTCATGCCACCGATCTCACCCACCAAGAACAATGCACTCCTTAATTTCTCATTGCAATCTACACAACATATAAAATATGCAATTGTCAATATCAAAATGTAAAATGTAGAAAATACTAAAAAACAATGAGTGTATGTATGAAACTAAAGTACAAGGGTATTAATTACTCATGATTGTGACAAAACAGAGTTAAATGAGAGAACATCCAATCAAGTTGATGTTCGAGAGAAGAGTTAGTCACTGGAGATAAAATTTTCTTCATAGAAAGATAATCAGAAGAAAAGCTGTAGAACCCGGCCACTGACAAAGTTGACTCCTGATTCATCAAAGCATCTTTATTCAAATAAGGACTCACCAAAGGAAGTCCAGCATTTAAAGCTACAGATAGATTTGACCATTAGATATTGTTACTATTAGATGTGAATTTCTTGGAGTTATAGAATGAAATTAGTGAAAGAAAAATTAGAATGTATAAGTTAAAAAAATAATTGTTACCAAAAAATCAAGCATCAGTAGACCGTTGGAGCATCGACCGGTGGATTGTTGAAGAATGATTGACCATAAGGAGATGAGAAAATGGAGTGTTAGGATTTTCGCGAATGAGATTTCCAGTGTCGGGAGATTGAATCACCAAGTTCGGAATATAGCGTCGAACATGCAAG
Source organism: Benincasa hispida (assembly GCF_027475165.1). Lineage (NCBI taxonomy): Eukaryota > Viridiplantae > Streptophyta > Magnoliopsida > Cucurbitales > Cucurbitaceae > Benincasa > Benincasa hispida. The sequence goes on along the minus strand of NW_028326240.1, from coordinate 838,669 downwards.
CTTTCATGGATGACTTGGATGAACCTACAAAAACAAGAAGGAAGAAGAAAAAAATGGAGAGGGAAATTTTGGTTGAAACCGCCATCAGTGAAAGCTTTGTGTGTGTGTAGTTATGGGAAGTGTGGTGAGGGTGAAACAATTCAGTGATTATTTATAGGTTCAGTTTTTCTTCCCAATGCTTTTGGGATTTTGATTTCAGATTTGTTTCCTAATCCTTCAGGATGTGATGGAATTCCAAATTTCCTTATATTTATTTATTAAAAAAGTTAAAAAGATAGTGTGTTTTTTTAAAAAATAAAATTTAAAGCTTATTCATAGATATTATTAATATTATCTAAATTATAAAACTAAAATGATTAATGCCTTGAATTTATCTATATGAGTTTATAACTTAAGCTTGTTAACACTATTTTTTAGAAGATTACTTTTTACATCATTTTCGATCCGGTTTTCATTTAATAGATTATAAAATCTTTATTCCAATGTAGTAATAAATCTAATATTTTACTTTTGATCATTGATAAATTAGAGATAGATCACTCAATTTAGTCAAATTATATTTGTGTAGACATATTTTGTTAAACAAAATAAACTAAACTTTTTGTAGATTTAAATACATTGAATTCTTCTTTTTAATGTATTATCATTGAACATAGGAGTGGATAAAAATAAAATTCAAAACTCAATACTTTTTAGATATATACCAAAAGAATAACAAATTTCAAAAGAAAAGCAATTTACATTAAAGGAAAATTAAATATGAAACTAAAATTATCTTTTTAAGAGAAGATAATGACGAAGCTAATGTTTATATTATTTCAATTCGAAAGTAATAAATTAGTTGTAATAAAACTTATTGTTTTTCCATCCCTAAAAAAATTTGAAAATTCAAAAACTTTAATTTTTGAAAAACGGACTTAGAAGAAATTGGACTTATAAATAACTTTGTGGCCATTATTTTCTTATAAATTTTTATCTATTCTTTTAAAAATTGTGACATATCCTATTATTTTTTTTAAATAAATTTTGTAATAATTATATGTTAGTTATTGAAATTATACATATATATCTATATTATATAATATATAAATATATTTTTTGATTTAGATTATTGATTATCATATTAGTTTAAATTTTAAATTTTTCTTGAGAAACCCTAATGTCTTATTTTATTTGAAGTTTTGGAATGGTATTTTTCTATTTTCAACACAAAAATATTACTTTTTTATAAAGATTAAAAAACCTAAAATATTACCATTTTCCTTAAGCATATGAGCTACATATAAATCGCTGTGTATTTACAATAAAAATCTGAAAAAAAAAAAAAAGAAATTGCATTAAAAACTCAATTTGTAGAGGGGCATTACATTTATTGCTTAACGTTGAGAATGATGCCGAATTAAAATATATAAAAAAAAAATGAAGAACGGAAGATTGAAAATGGGTGGGTTTAATATAGACAGGAAACGAATGATAAATTATATTTTAATTAGTATGCCTATAAGAATAATAGGATACATCTTTAAATTTAAAAGCAATTTTGAATAAAAATATTTAAGCGACAAAAAGTATAATGACTAAATAGAAAATAAGTTGTTTTTAAAAACGTTTTATTACTCAAATTATCTAATATATTCCTATAACCCTCAACTACAATAAAAAATTTAAAAAATTCAAATTTAAAAATTAAAAAAAAAAAACGAAACCAAACCAAACTATCATGTTAACTTTATTCAAAACGACTTGATGCACATTTTTCCTATTCGTACATAAAAAAAATAAACCTTTTTATTGTGTTTTTGTTTTGAAAAATATATCAATGTCACATTTTGGAAAATATTTTTTTTTTTGATATTTTCCAAAAAAAGAATTTATGTATTAGGTATATAACACTATAAACACTTTCATTTGAAGAAATAACAAACCAAGTAATTCTCTTGAAATATAGCAAATTTCGTGATCCACACGTGGATTGGTTTTTCGTTAATCCTAAAATACCTTCACCAAGACCTTTTTAATTCCAATGTAATTAATTCTACATCTTTCTTAATTCACTATGATTAATTTATCAAATTTATAATGGAGACGGTTTCCTTCGAGATTCCACCGGAAAAACTATAAGTGCCTCTTTCCATGCGGAAAATTTTTGACAATAAATTTAGTGATTTAATTTGAAAATAAATGAAATTTGTATCTCAACAACCTTCTATCTTCAACAAATGTTTTAAATTTTTCTAAATCATTTATGACTTCTTATATTATATTATACTTTTTCTTAATCCGAACTAAATCATCTGTTTTTAAAAAATTTTTATGATTATCTTATTTTGAATTTTCAAATATCATGCTATTCATATTTAGATTTTCCTAATTGACTTTTATTATATTAGATTGTTTTGTTAATATCATAACTAAAATCATACATTTTTAGATTGTTTTTATGTAATATTATCTTTATTATAATTTTTTTAAGCGTGAAATATTAGAAATCATCTTATTTTTATTAATTAGTCGTATTTATGAACCATATTGTTTTTTGTTTTACAGATTGTTGGGGAGAATAGCAAAACAGAAACTTCATCAAATTTTATTGTAAATGCACTCTCAATTCACTCGCTTGTTCCACTTTTCTTTAACCCTAAAGCCCTAAAATGCCTCACTTTCTTAAACTCCAAAAAAATGCCCTTTGTTGAATGAGAATTTCGACGAATCACGAGTCGCCACATCATCATGGAAAACCCAGCCTATTGAAAAAATTATAAGTTTGATTGAGCCTAGTAATTAAAGTCGCTCGGGTCTAACCCAATTCAAACCCATGTGAAATTTGGGCTAAAATTAAAGATTAAGCTCAAGCTCAGTATTTCGGCCCACCACAAATGGGCCCTCAAGCCCAACTTTTAGCCCAAAACCCAATTTTGACCAGTAAATAAGCGCGACAGCTCAAGCCATGCGAAGGGCCGAAAGCTCTATAAATAGAGGCATTATCTCTCTCATTTGGGAGGGGGTGAGAAGGAATTATAGGCAAAAGCTCTCTGAAGATCTGAATACTCTAGGATCTGAAGAAACATAACTCCTCCAAAGCTTTGAAGATCAGAAGTCACTAAAGCTCTGAAAACATATCAAGCTCTAAAGATAAAATCACTAAGCTTTGAAGATCAGAAGAGATGTTCACTAAATCTCTGAAGACCAGAGATATATTAAAGCTCTGAAGATTTAAGCTCCCAAATATTCAAGACTCGGGACTCTCAGTGCTGAAGACCGAAGCTTCTCAAGCTTCGAAGAACTGAAGTTCACAAATTTGAAGAACTGAAGATCTGAACTTATTTGAAACTTTGAATATTAGAAGAACACGAATAACACCGTATCTTCACAACCTACAAGCTGAAGATTCAATTCTCCTCAAACCTCACAAGTCAAGCCCAAGCCCACCTGGAACTCTTAAATAGGGAAGCTATCCTCATTTGGAGGGTTCGGGATCGGGAATTCTAAATTCCAAAGAGCTCATGAGAGAATTCCCAAACAACTCGGAGGACTCCTAAAGCTTACCACACCTGAAGACTGAAAGTCCTTCGGAGATAAAAGCTTTCTTCCAAGACTTCAACTCCAAGATCATCACGCGTTTCGCTTCTTCAAATCAAGTGTAAGCATTCACTGAAAGAGAATCAGAGGATCAAGTATTAGAGATCGAACCACATCGCATCAAATTCACAACAAACATCAACACCAACTCAAGTTCAACTCTACGAAAAAAGTTTCTTCGGAAGATCATCGCCCAAGCCTAAGATCACAACAAGCCCAAAGGCCGATCATCCAAGAAGATCAATAAGTCAAGGTCGATCATCAAAAAGACCAATAAGCCTAAAGGCCCGATCATCCAAGAAGATCAATAAACTCAAAGGCCAACATCATCCAATCAACAACCCAAAGGTCGATCATTGAAAGAAGTTCAACAATCCCTAAGGCCAATATCCATTGAAATGTCATGCTCAAGCCCAAAAGGCCGATCATCCAAGAAGATCATCAAGCCCCAAGGTCGATCTCGATCAATCAAAAGCCCAAAGGCCGATCGTCCAGAGATCCGAAAAGATCATCAAGCCCAAAGGTCGATCATCCCAAGAAGATCAACAAGCCCAAAGGTTGATCATCAAGTCCAAAGGCCGATCATTCCAAGAAGATCAACCAGCTTAAAGACTATAATTTTATTTTGAGCGCATCAAAATATTATGTATATTAGAAATTGTATTCACTTTCCACAAACTTAATACAAATACAAAGTTGAAGTTCCACGGAAATAACTTTCTCTTGAAATCTCGTTCAACACCCTCATCTAATTTTCATTTCACTGTATATATTTACAATGCGAGTTATTTATTTTTTTAAAAAAAGAAATCTTTAATCTAATGAATTAAATCTAAACATTTACTTTGATCATTGATAAATTAATAGATATACTTGATTTTAGTCAAAATTATATATCACATAATACCCAATTAATTAATAAATGATATAATTTATTATATTCATATCTATAGTTTGATATCATATATCTACTATAGTAATTTCTCCTCTACTTGATATAAATCATATTTATATCTAATTTCCTCCAAAAATAATGTATCTCATACATTTAGTCAATTATATCATATATAATTAACCAGTTCAATTATATCATATATAATCGAACTCCTCTTGTCAATTTGAACATTTCAAACTAACCAAAAATTGATTTCGACTTTATCCAAGCTACCAGGGGACCTTATGGACTTGTGGCGCTCGAAGCTCCAACGGAATAGACTTGACTAAACTCTTTAGCCACGAGATCCACCATCCGTTAACTGCAGACATTCCACTAAAGACCAACAGCTGAACTCTTTTTACCACAGATATATTTCTATGTCCATTGATATAACCAATCATGAGTACGATGACCCTTCACAAGATGCTCGTAAGTACAGCTGGACAATTTACCGTTTTGCCCCTGTAGTTACATCTCACTCCTTAAGTACCACTGATTCCTCTAATGAACAATACAACATAGTCCAACTATGTGTGAACACCTCTCGGGCCAAGAGAAAGTGTGTGGCCCACATCGTTCAAGCCTGGAATCAACCCTTAAGGGAGCTATCTATCTACTTACCCTGCTTCAGGGAAGGAGTGAATTCCATCTTGTGTAGCTGAGTTCCCAGCTCCCAAATCAGACGAATCCCCAAAATGGTAGGTTTGAGTCGGCGACCTGGCCACTCGCACCCATACAAATCAAAGGACCGCCTCAATGGCAGGAGTTCCCAACTCACTCAGGATTGAGGTATGTTCCTATGGTCATCCTAGTGAAGTGAAGTCTCTGTCATGAACGGTGTTATATAACGAGACGTTAACACTTTCGTGGTCAGGTCTTATACAAACTCTTTGTATAGGATCCCCGCTCGCATGTCCCTTACACGAATGATCAGGATCAACCATCTGTGACAAGTACAACACTTGTGACCATTCCACAAAGCGGGCCGCATCCGCATGTTACCAGGATAAGGTTTCCCTCCTATATCCATATACTATAGACCATTTTTATCACTCAAGACATGATCCACTTGTATGTCACCACATACATGCTTAAGTTACATACAGATAACCAGGGATTTTTGTTTATTGGTTTGTGGTAAAGCAAATAAAACAAAACTGAGCAAAATCAAGATGTGAAGTAAAATATCATATATTATACATCACAAGCGTTCATACAAATTGTTTACAAACTACAGAACACGAGACTTTAGGCATCAACCCAACAAACCCAATAAAACCACTTACATGTTGGTCTACTAGGAAGGTGTCAGACCCTCTCCCATATTACCCTCTCAAACTAGAAGGGGATATGACCGCGGTAAGTTACTAGCCTACTGTAACGCCTTAGCCCTCTAATCTAAATGCCAACCTGTTAAACATTTAATAATGTATGAATACATCATGCCTCCTTAAGGTTCTACAAAAAATTTATAACAACTCATGCATGCAACCATGATATAACAGCTAAGAGTGAAACGTTCACAGATGGCCCAACAACCAATAGAGCCCTAGTCCCTCTCAAAACCTGTGTTACATAGACAGATCAATACCTAAATCTTCTTAATAAGCGAGTGTTTTAGTGGCAAGCAAGAAGCAGGATCAACCTTGAGAATCTGACCCTGTAAATGAGAAGGGAAAACACAGAAAATTCGTAAGCTAAAAATACCCAGCGAGTGACTATAGAATCGTAAAGCAACAAGCAGAACATCACTATAAAACATTGTAAATACCAATGAATGTAAACTAAGCAATTGTCTCGAAATGTAGCTTTAAAAAACCATACTCAGACATCATTAAACATTATTATTCCCTAGTTAGGGTACGAGCCTAAATGCTCTAGCTCCCAAACTTTTATTTATCGGCCTCAAAAGACCCATACTTCGGTCTCCTATTCATCTCTCATTCATCATTGTCTACGTGCACATGGCCATACTCGAAGTACCATCATATCTTAGATACTTCTGCTCAGATACCTGTCAATTTTGTCCTGCAGTATCATGCTACTAGATATCTCTCATATGTCCTTTGGTTCAAATTGGCTAGATACCTTCTCAAATGTCCTTCGTATCAAATTGGTCAGGTACCTTCTCAAATTTCCTTTGGTACCAAATTGGTTAGATAATTTCTTAAATTAATTCCTATGCCTAGTATTTACACAAGAACTGTTCTATTGCCATTTTATTTACATAGGAACTCATTCTCATAGAGTCTTCTTTAGGAAGCATATATCAAAATCATAAACATAGCTTTTGAAGGTTGCACGACATACCTTAGCCTGTGTGACATGTGTTACACACATACAATTAAGCCGGGAAACATGCGTTCAAGTTATTCTCTAGCCATTTGTTGCTTGAGGAAACAGTATAAATTCATCATTTCATGTCATTGTGCTTTTTGATCATATATGCATGAGTATTGGAAACCTTAAGTTTATTTAGTCACTCACAGTTCGTCAGGCTCTAATGGTTTATACGCTTTCTCCAGCTCTTCTTGGCCTGATAAGATATAATTCCCGTTAAACTACTTAGAATTCTTAGTAAAATACCTCAATTAATTCATTTATTAAAAGAACATTCTTCAACACAGACAACTTTACTAGCGAGATACCCACGAGCAAGGTCAGCGAGATCCGCTCTAGAGCGATACCAAGCGAGATCCTCTAGAGCGAGATCAAACTTTTTTGGAAAATTTTTCATCCTAGCGATACTCACCTTACCAGCAATACTCAGCCCAATTCCTAGCGAGATTTTCTCTCCTAGAGCGAGATTGGCGAAAGATCTTCATCCCTATATCTCGTTATAACCTCCCCACGGTGAACTGGTTGTTTGTTCATCCACAAGTAGTTGTCTGCTTATGTACCAATTCTCTATTATAAATTTTAAAATTCAATAACTCAAAAAATCCAGTGATCTTTTCAAAGACTTCCTTCTACAACTTTGTAGAATTGAGTAACACTTCCTTACCCTAAAAATTTTAGCTAAAAAGTCCCCCCCCCCCCCCCCCCCCCCCCTTGTAGTTTGGCCTGGAGCTTCAATCTCACCTCAGGCCCTGATTAATCGAGGTTCTGCCTCTTCTACAAATTCTCCACTTTGTTCTTCTCCTCTTGCAATCTTTCACTGACAAGGTAACATTAAAAACTAGATTATCCCAGTTTTCAAAGGGCACTGAATTCACTAAATTTGCTCTTGTCAATTGCCGAAACCATGCTTTTGAAGTTTCACTTCCTGTTTAATCTTTCTGCCGCATCCATCCTGAGTTCAAAGAGTAGATTGCCACGTCACCTCACTCCTAGTGCCCAGCCAGGACTAATGATTGAGTTTTTTTCATTTAATATATTTTCCTTCCTTCTTTCATAATCCCTATAAACAAACATGAATTTTTACTTAATAAATATGTATTATAACATTCCTTTGGCTAAACATGCTTATCTAGGGAACCAGGGTTTACATAAGGTCTACTTCAAACTTCAAAATGGGGAACCATCATACTTTTTAAAGAACTTGTCTTCTAGGTCAAATCTTTTTCCTTAATTACAATTCTTCTATTTGTTCTTGATTTCGTTAATTTCCTGCATAACTATATGCTACTCGAAATATGTTTTTCAATTTTCATAGTGAAATTATCAAAAATAGTCTCTCATCAAGCTTTTCACTTTCAAAACTGATATGCTTTTTGACAACTCAAAACTAAATTTTCTCGGTACATCTTGTTCGAGATTTTGACTCGCACCAAAATTTGTCTATTTAAAAATATACATTTTTCTATCTTATCGATTGTTTTGGCTTCTGCAGTTTCTAACAAATTTTTCAAATTATATTATCACCAAATTTATATAAAATCTTACCTAATTTTTCAAATCTTTCACCAAAATCAAAATTTTGCAAAAAAGAAAAAAAGAAATATAAAGAATCCCAGTTATCTCGAGCCAGATTAAAGCTTCTTCTATATATTTGGATTTTCTTGATGAAATATCAAGTAGATTAATATCGAGACTATGGTTTTCTCAAATCTTACCCATTTTCACAAAATTTGATCTTTTCTAAAAACAGTCACAAGTTAACCTGATAGACACTCAAATGGAAAAAATCATATTAGTAAATCACTTGAAAATTTAGAAATTTGAAAATTCATATAATTGTGGAAAGCATAAATTAGGCTAAAGATTTCAAAAATTATGTAAAAATTTAATATATGATTTGATAAAGATAGTATTGTTGGAAAAATTAAAAAGATTTGGCATAATTTGTTTTATGAAAGATTATTTAATATTTAAAAAAAATGGGTAGAATCTCGGTATTAAATATTGGCCGATATTTCACCAAGAAAACAAAATATAATCGCTAATGTATAAAAAGTTGATTTAAGTAAATCTTAGTGGTCTATCTCGGGATACATGTATCTAGAAAAACTATTGTAATGAATTTTCAAAAAATACTTATTTTGAAACTGAAAAACTTAGGAAACTATTTTGACAATTTTTCCCTCTCCTATATACATATTATCATTAATATTTCACCAATTTCCTAATTAAAGAAATTTTGAACATCCTCTCTCACAGCTTAACCTTTTCAATTCTTTCAAAAACCCAAACTTAAACATCCATATAAATAACTTTTCTTTTGTAATTTTAAATTTTAAGTAATCGCTTAGAATGATATATTTTATTTTGTTACCGATTAACTTTTTAAATATTAAGAAAAAAATTTATTTTTTCAAATTGATCAATATGGTATACTTTTTTTTTTTTTTTTAATTTGATGCATTCCACTGTGAAAATTAGAAAATAGATTTGATTAAGTGAGAAATAGATAATATATATAAAGATCTTTTTAAAGTATAAATTGAAACTAAATATTCATGAAATCTCTTACAATGTTTGGAAAATCTAAAAGCTAATAGGCTATTGCTTTTAAAATAGACATGAAAAATTAATGTACTAAAAGTGATTTTATATATTTTAATCAAATCTGTTTTACCAAATGTAAAAAATGTTAAAAAAATTTTGTGGTCAATTCCATCCGTGAAAGTAATCCCAAACGCACGCTAAGTGGGGTTAAATGCATGATTGATTGTATTGATTTAAGCCTAAGATTGAAATTAACAATTGATGAACTATCAGCTTGAATTGGAAACCTTGGTAAGATTTTTGTTTTCAATCTTAACATGTTTTATCTTTCATTTACTTTTCTTATTTATGTCAATCTAAACTTCCCTTATTTTATTTATTTGTAAAATTTACCTTAAAAGAATTTCAGTTTAGCTTCTTATTATTCGACTTAATCCACTAATAAGTAATAAGTATATTGTTGCTCATGCAAGTATTTTTTTTTAGTTGTATATCAATTTTATAAATTTCATTTTGATTAAGGGTCTCACAACCCATGCCCTCACCAAATACCGAATTCTTAACCAATTTCTTAAGAAAAAATTATTTATTTATTTTAGTTTTCTATAAACTAGGCTTAATTAGATATTTCAAATAATATCCCAAAAAAGTAGAGAAAAAAAAAAAGACAAAGTAATATTTTTTAGTACTAAATTTCAAATAAAAATCAAAATTACTAAGGCCCTGTTTGGTAACCAATTTCAATTTTTGATTTTTTTTTAAAAAAATTAAACCTATTTTCTCTCATTTTCGTAGAATGGTTTGCAACTTTTTTAAGTACAATAGTTGGATTCTTAGCAAAAAAAAATTAAAAAAAAAAAAAAATTATTTAAAACAATTTTTTAGTCTTCAAAATTTGGCTTGGTTTCTAAAAAGATGACTAGATAGTAGATAACAAGTCAACAAATTTAAAGGTAGAAGAGATGTTTGTAGGCTTAATTTCCAAAAACTAAAAATAAAAAAACCAAATTGTTACCAAACAGGGCCTAAAAGTACTAAAAGTACTGTTTGATAATTATATACTACTTACCAATTATATAACTTAATTACAACTATTATTCTAACTTTGAGAAACTTTAATCTTTCATTTAATTACCATAATTAATCTTCCATATGCATTGTCATGTTATAAATTGGTCGAATTGAGCAATTGCGAGGGCATTGGTTGAGTTTCGTATATATTGGGTTAAAAAAGAAAATTAATATAAGATATAGCATTTTAATTATAGGAAGCTAAAAAGAATATGAATGCTTTATTAATAAAATTTCATAATAAAGTAAAAAACCACCATAAAAAAATATTTAAACAATACAATGCAATTTTGGAAAAATGTCATGGATGAGCCAATGTGCCATGAACTTGTAAGTCTTTTGTGTCAAATGGACTCCATCCCAACTAATATGTTCATTAGGATTTGGGCAAACTTGTACTCCAGGTAGACCACACATTTGCATGAGGTTAAAGTTGTAATCTCCTCCAATCCCACAACATGATTTTTGCAAAGAACCTTCATCAAATCCTAGAAGCATTAAAAATTTGAGAAATGTTTTAATCTTTTGTATGTTAAGAAGATGATATAAGAGTAAGGAGAAAAAAATTACCTAGAACAAAAGCATGACGAATAATCCATAAAAATGCAAATTGTAATAGTCACCATATACGATAATAGTATGTGGATTCTCTTTTTTTAGTACTTCAATAGTTTGCTTGATTTGATCATTATGATAGCTTGCCAAACTATTCAAATCCTTTAAACAATGGAGTTCATCGTAAGCAGATGTTTCATTGGTTTGGAATCCAGTGAGATAGACGGGGAAGCATCCAATTGGAAGTTTCCAGGAACAATAACTCGAGTAGCACCATAGCTTATAACTTTCTACAAATATTACAAACAAAAGAAACGTAAGTAAAATAAACTTCTCATTCATATGATAACCAAAAAAAATTTGATCTTATAGATGAAAAATTTACCTCAACAGCAGATCTTTATGGTTGTTGAACAACATTTGGCACCATGTCTTTTGCCTCTTGTATAGTTTTGCCTTGAAATAGTGCGTAGTTATAGTCATTGCCACCGATCTCACCCACCTCAAGAACAATGCACTCCTTAATTTCTCATTTGCAATCTACACAACATATAAATATGAAATTGTCAATAACAAAATGTAAAAATGTAGTAAAATACTAAAAAACATGAGTGTATGTATAAAACTAAAGTACAAGGGTAATTAATTACCTCTTTGATTGTGACAAACAGAGTTGAAATGAGAGAACTATCCAATCAAGTTGCATGATCGAGAGAAGAGTTAGTCACTGGAGATAAAAAGTTTCTTCATAGAAAGATAATCAGAAGGCCAAGCTGTAGAACCGGCCACTGCAAAGTTGACTCCATGATTCATCAAAGCATCTTTATTCAAATAAGGACTCACCAAAGGAAGTCAGCATTTAAAAGCTACAGATATCGATTTGACCATTAGATATTGTTACTATTAGATGTGAATTATCTTGGAGTTATAGAATGAATTAGTGAATGAAAAATTAGAATGTATAAGTTTCAAAATAATTGTTACCAAAGTTGAAAAATCAAGCATCAGTAGACCGTTGGAGCATCGACCGGTGGGATTGTTGAAGAATGATTTTGACCATAAGGAAGATGAGAAAATGGAGTGTTAGGGATTTTCGCGAATGAGATTTCCAGTGTCGGAGATTGAATCACAAGTTGGTATATAGCGTCGAACATGCAAGCTTTCAGTGGATGAGCTTTGGATGAACCAAAACAAGAAGAAGAAGAAAGAAAAGACGAGGGAAATTTTGGTTGAAACCGCCATCAGTGAAAGCTTTGTGTGTGAGAAGTTAGGGAAGTGGTGAAGGGTGAATTTCAATTTAGTGAATATTTATAGGTTCAGTTTTTCTTCCCAATGCTTTTTGGATTTTGATTTCAGATTTGTTTCCTAATCCTTCAAGGATGTGAAGGAATTTCCAAAATTTCCCTATATTTATTATAAAAAGTTAAAAAGATAGTGTGTTTTTTTAAATAAAATTTAATTTTAAAGCTTATTCATAGATATTATTCTAAATTATAAAATACTAAAATGATTAATGCTTGAATTTATCTATATGAGTTTTATAACTTTAGTTTGTTAACAATATTTTTTTAGAAGAAGATATCTTTTTATCATTTTCTCGATCCGGTTTTATTTTAATAGATTATAAAATCTTTATTCCAATGTAATTAAATCTAATATTTTACTTTTACGGGTTGATCATTGATAAATTAATAGATCTACTCAATTTAGTCAAATTATATTTGTGTAGACATATTTGTTAAACAAAATAAACTAAACTTTTGTAGATATAAATTCATTTGAATTTTTTTTTTATGTATTATCATTGAACATAGGAGATGGATAAAATAAAATACAAAACTCAATATCTTTTTTGATATTACCAACAGAATAACAAATTTCAAAAGAAAAAGCATTTACATTAAAGGCTCTCTAATTAAATATGAAACAAAATAATTATCTTTTTAAGATAAGATAATGACGAAGCATAATGTTATATTATTTCAAAGTTAATAAATTAGTTGTAATAAAATCTCGATTCGCGGTTTTCCAAACCCTAAAAAGAATTTGAAAATTCAAAACTTTAATTTTTGAAAACGGTCTTAGAAGAAATTGGACTTATAAATAACTTTGTGGCCATTATTTTCTTATAATTTTTATTATATTCTTTTAAAAATTTGTGAATATCTATTTATTTTTTTTAAATAAATTTTGTAATAATTATATGTTAGTTAATGATATATACATATATATATATATATATCTATATATAATATATTTGATTTATGATTATTTGATTATCATATAGTTTTTTAAATTTTTCCATGAGAAACCCTAATGTCTTTTTTTATTTGCAGATTTTGAATGGTAATTTTTTTCTATTTTCAAACAAAAATATTACTTTTTTAAACAGATTAAAAACCTAAAATATTACCATTTTCCTTAAGCATATGAGCTACATATAAATCGCTGTGTATTTACAATAAATTTGAAAAAAAAAAAAAAGAAATTGCATTAAAATAACTCACAATTTGTTGAGGGGCATACATTTTATTGCTTAACGTTGAGAATGATGCCGAATTAAAATATTAAAAAAAAATTAAGAACGGGTAAGATTGAAAATGGGTGGGTTTAATATAGACATGAAACATCTCTGAAACGAAATGAGAAAGTGTTTGTTTAGTAATTATATATAGATAGATAGATACATCTTTTATAATTTAAAAAGCAATTGAATAAAAATATTTAAGCGACAAAAAGTATACTGACTAAATAAAAAAATAGTTGTTTTTATAGTTTATTACTCAAATTATCTAATATATTCCTATAACCCATCAACTACAACAAAAAAATTTAAAAAATTCAAATTTAAAATTAAAAAAAAAAAAAAACGAAACCAAACCAAACTATCATTTTAACTTTTTTCAAACGACTTGATGCACATTTTTCCTATTCGTACATAAAAAAATAAACCACTTTTATTGTGTTTTTGTTTTGAAACAATATCATCAATGTCATTTCAAAAAATTTTTTTTTTTTGATATTTCCAAAAAAATGAATTATGTATTAGGTAACTATAACACTAATTACACTTTCATTTGAAGAAATACTCAAACCAAGAAATTCTCTTGAAAATATAGCAAATTTCGTGATCCACACGTGGATTGGTTTTTCGTTTCATCCCTAAAATACCTTCACCAGCCTTTTTAATTCCAATGTAATTAATTCTACATCTTTCTTAATTACACTATGATTAATTTATCAAATTTATAATGGAGACGGTTTCCTTCGTTCGACCCGAAAACTAATTCCTCTTTCATGCGAAAATTTCTAAATTAGTGCTCTTTCCATTAAAATTGAAAATTTTAGAAAATAAATGAAATTTGTATCTCACAAAACAACCTTCTATCTTCAACAATGTTTAAATTTTTCTAAATCATTTATGACTTCTTATTTATATATTATACTTTCTCTTAATCCTAACTAAAACATCTGTTTTTAAATTATAATTTTATGATTTATCTTATTTTGAATTTTTAAATTATCATATTATATTAGAGAGAATTGACTTTTATATTTATATTTGATTTTTTGTTAATCATAACTAAATCATACATTTTTAGATGTTTTATGTAATAATTATCTTATTATAACTAATTTTTTTAAGCGTGAAATATTACAAATCATCTTATTTTTATTAATTAGTCTTATTTATTGAACCATATTGTTTTTTGTTTTAAAGATTCTGTTGGGAGATAGCAAAACAGAAACTTCATCAAGATTTATAGTAAATGCACTTCTCATTCACTTGTTCCCACTTTCTTTTAACCCTAAAATGCCCTCACTTTTCTTTAACCAAAAATGCCCTTTTGTTGAATGAGAAATTTCGACGAATCACGAGTCGCCACATCATCATTGAAAACCCGAGCCTATTGGAAAAATTATAAGTTTAGATTGTGAGCCTAGTAATTAAAGTCGCGTCGGGGCCTAACCCAATTCAAACCCATGGTGAAATTTTGGGCTAATATTAAAGACTTAAGCTCAAGCTCAGTTTTCGCCCCACCAACATTGGGCCCAAGCCCAACTTTAGCCCAAACCCAATTTTGGACCAGTAAAGTAATTAGGCTCAAGCCCATGTAAGGGCCATGAAAAATCTCTATAAATAGAGGCATTATCTCTCCATTTGGGAGGGGGGTGAGATAGAATTATAGGCAAAAGCTCCTCTGTAAGATCTGAATCTCTAGGAATCTGAAGAACATAACTCCTCCAAATGCTTTGAAGATCAGAAGTCACTAAAGCTCTGAAAACATATCAAAGCTCTAAAGATAAGAAGCACTAAAGCTTTGAAGATCAGAAGAGATAACTAAAGCTCTGAAGACCAGAAGATATATTAAAGCTCTGAAGATTTAAGCTCCCAAACATTCAAGACTCGGCTCTCAAGTGCTGAAGACCGAAGCTTCCCATCAAGCTTCGAAGACTGAAGTTCTCAAATTTTGAAGAACTGAAGAAAGATCTGAACTATTTGAAACTTTGATATAGAAGATTTCAACAAAACCCGTATCTTCACAACCACAAGCTGAAGATTCAATCTCCTCAAACCCAAAAGTCAAGCCCAAGCCCACCTGTGAACTCTATAAATAGGGAAGCTATCCTCATTTGGAGGGATCGGGATTCTAAATTCCAAATAGCAAGAGAATTCTCCCAACAACTCGGAGGACTCCTAAAGCTTACCACACACCTGAAGACTGAAGTCCTTCGGAGATAAAAGCATTCTTTATCCAAGACTTCAACTCCAAGATCATCACGCGTTTCGCTTCTTCAAATGTACGCATTCACTGAAAGAGATCAGAGGATCAAGTACTAGAGATTCGAACCACATCGCATCAAATCAACATCAACATCAACACCAACTCAAAGTTCAACTCTACGAAAAAAGTTTCTTCGGAAGATCATCAAGCCCAAAGGCCGATCATCCCCAAAAGCCGATCATCCAAGAAGATCAATAAGTCCCAAAGGTCGATCACAAAAAGGACCAATAAGCCCAAAGGCCGATCATCCAAGAAGATCAATAAACTCAAAGGCCAATCATCCAATCAACAAGCCCAAAGGCGTCGATCATTGAAGAAGTTCAACAAGCCTAGAGGCCAATCATCCAAAGAAATCATCAAGCCCAAAGGCCGATCATCCAAAAGATCATCAAGCCCAAAGGTCGATCAATCAATAAGCCCAAAGGCCGATCGTCCAGAAGAACATCAAGCCCAAAAGGTCGATCATCCAAGAAGATCAACAAGCCCAAAGATGATCATCAAGTCCAAAGGCCGATCATTCAAGAAGATCAAACCAGCTTAAAGACTATAAATTTATTTTTGAGCAGCATCAAAATATTATGTATTAGAAATTTTATTCACTTTCCACAAACTTAATACATATACAAAGTTGAAGTTCCACGAAATAAATTTTCTCTTGAAATCTCGTATGAACACCCTCATCTAATTTTCAGTTTCACTGTATATATTTACAATGCGAGTTATTTTTTTTTTAAAAAAAGAAATCTTTATTCTAATGAAATTAAATCTAACCATTTACTTTTGATCATTGATAAATTAATATTGATAAATACTTGATTTAGTCAAATTTATATATCACATAAATACCCAATAAACCCCCTAATTAAAATGAATATAATTAATTATATTTCTTAATCTATAGTTTGATATCATATATCCACTATAGTAAGAATTTCTCCTTATTTGATATAAATACATATTTTATCTTATTTCCTCCAAAATAATGTATCTCATACATTTAATAGTCAATTATAGTATCATATATAATTAACCAGTTTCAATAATATCATATACACTCGAAATTCCGTCCCTCACGTCAATATGAACATTTCAATATCCGAACCAAAAATTGATTTTCGACTTTTATCCAAGCTACCTAGGGGACCTTATGGACTTGTGGCTCAAAGCTCCAATAGTTCGTGAATAAATCTGTTAAACTCTTTAGCCACGGGATCCACCATTCGTTAACTGCCATACATTCCACTAAAGACCAAAGTGAACTTTTTTTATCACAATATATTTCTATATCCATCCGAACAACCAATCAGAGGTACGATGACCATTCACAAATGCTCGTGTTAAGTACAGCTGGACAATTTACCATTTTGCCTCTGTATTACATCTAACTCCTTAAGTACCATTGATTCCTCTAATGAACAATACAATACTACTTAGTCCAACTATGTGTGAACACCTCTCGGGCCAGAGAACGAATTGTGTGTGGCACCACATCGTTCAAGTCCTGGAATCAACCCTTATAGGGAGCTATCTATCTACTTGCCCCTTTTTCAGGGAAGGAGTTTATTCCATCTTGTGCAGCTGAGTTCCCTGTTCCTAAATCAGAAGAATCCCTAAAAATAGTAGGTTTGAGTCGGCGACCTGGCCACTCGCACCCAACAAATCAAAGGACCGCCCTCAATGACAGGAGTTCCCAACTCACTTCAGGATTGAGGTTATGTTACCTATGTCGTCCTAGTGAAGTGAAGTCTTTTTCATGAATGGTGTTATATAACGAGACGTTAACACTTCGTGGTTAGGTCTCTTATACAAACTCTTTATATAGGATCTGCCCCCGCTCCATGTCCCTTACACAAATGTTAGGATCGAACCATCTGTGACAAGTTACAAACTTGTGACCATTCCACAAAGCGGGCGCATCCGCTGTGTTACCAAGATAAGCTGTCCCTCTAACTTTATCCATATACTATAGACCATTTTAATTATCACTCAAAGACATGATCCACTTGTATGTCACCAAATACATGCTTAAGTTCATACAGATAAATAGGATTTTATGTTTATTGGTTTGTGGTAAAGCAAATAAAACAAACAAGTGAGCAAAATCATGGTGTGAAGTAAAATATCATATATTAAACATCACAAGCGTTCATACAAAAAATTTTACAAACTATAGAACTAGAACATGAGACTTTAGCGCATCAACCCCAACAAACCCATCTTACATGTTGGTCTACTAGGAGGTGTCAGACCCTCTCCCAAATTACCCTCTCAAAACTAGAAGGGGATATGACCGCGTAGTTACTAGCCCTACTGTAACCGCCTTAGCCCCTCTAATCTAAATGCCAACTAGTTAAACATTAATAATGTATGAATTTGATATGCCTCCTTAAGGTTCTTCAAAAATATTTTATATAACACATGCATGCAACCATGATATAACATTAAGAGATGAAACGTTCACAATGGCCCAAACACTCCAAAAGAGCCTAGGACCCTCTCAAAACATGGGTATACATAAGACAGATCAATACCTAAATCTTCTTATAAGCCGAGTCTTTTAGTGGCAAGCAGTAAGCAGGATCAACCTTGAGGAATCTGACCTGTACCTGAGAAGGGAAAACACAGAAATTCCGTAAGCTAAAAGCCCAGCGAGTGACTATAGAATCGTAAAGCAACAAGCATAACATCTCTATACAACATTGTAAATATACCAATGATTAAACTGAAGCAATTGTCTCGAAATGTAGCTTTAAACCATTCGCAGACATCATTAACATTATTATTCCCTAGTTGAGAACGAGCCTAAATGCTCTTGCTCCCAAACTTTTATTATCGGTACCAAAATTGACCCACAGGGCTTTCGTCTCCATCATTCATCATTGTCTACTTCTGCACATGGCCAAACTAAGTACCACATATCTTAGATACTTGCTTATCAGATACTTCAATTTTGTCCTTCAGTATCATGCTACTAAGATATCTTCATATGTCTTTGGTATCAAATTGGCTTAGATACCTTCTCAAATGTCCTTCGGTATCAAATTGGTTGCAGTACCTCTCAATTTCCTTGGTACCAAATTGGTTAGTTAATTTCTGAATTTAAGTTCCTCTGCCTAGTATTTACAAGATATCTGTGCTATTGCCTTTTATTTACAGTAGAACTCATTCTCTCTAGTCTTCCTTTAGGAAGCATATATCAAAATCAGAAACATAGCTTTGTAATGGTTGCACGACATACTTAGCCTGTGTTACACACATATAAGGCCGGGAAACATGCTTAAGTTATTCTCTAAACATTTGTTGCTTGAGGAAGTATAAATTCATCATTAATGTCATTGTGCTTTACTTGATCATAATATGCATGAGTATTGGAAACCTTAAGTTTATTTAGTCACTCACAACTCGTCTAGGCTCTTAATGGTTTATACGCTTTCTCCAGCTCTTCTTGGCCTGATAAGATATAATTCCCGATTAACTACTTAGAATTCTTAGTAAAATACCTCAATTAATTCATTTAAAAGGAACATTCATCAACACAGACAACTTACTAGCGAGATCCCCCCGCAGCAAGGGCAGCGAGATCCTCTAGAGCGATACCAGCGAGATCCTCTAGAGCGAGATCAAACTTTTCTTGGAAAATTTTCATCCTAGCGATACTCACCTTACCAGCAATACTCAGCCCACAATTCCAGCGAGATTTTTCTTGTCTAGAGCGAGATTGGCGAGTCTTCATCCCTAGACTCTCGTTATAACTCCCACGGTGAAACTGGTTGTTTGTTCAATCCCAAGTATTGTCTGCTTATGTACCAATTCTCTATTATAAATTTTAAAATTCATAACTCAAAATCCAGAGCTCTTTTCAAGAGGACTTCCTTCTACAAATTTGCTAGAAATGAGTAACTTCCTTACCTTAAAATTTCTTTAGCTAAAAATTCCTTGTAGTTTGGCCTGGAGCTTCCAATCTTCACCTCAGGCCCTGATTAATCCGAGGTTCTGCCTCTTCTACAAATTCCTCCACTTTTGTTCTTCTCCTCTTGCAATCTTTCACTGACAAGGTAACATTTAAAAAACTAGATTCTCCAGTTTTCAAATGGACTGAATTCACTAAATTTTGCTCTTGTCAATTGCCGAAACCATGCTTTTGAAGTTTCACTTCCTGTTTAATCTTTCTGCCGCATCCTGAGTTCAAAGAGTAGATTGCACGTCACCTCACTCCTAGTGCCTCCAGCAGAATAATGATTGAGTTTTTTTCTTTTAATATATTTTCCTTCCCCTTCTTTCATATCCCTATAAACAAACATGAATTTCTACTTAATAAATATGTATTATAACATTACCTTGGCTAAACATGCCTATCTAGGGAACCAGGGTTTACAGAAGGTCTCACTTCAAACTTCAAAATGGGGAACCATCATACTTTTAAAGAACTTGTCTTCTAGGTCAAATCTTTTTCCTTAATTACAATTTTCTATTTGTTCTTGATTTCGTTAATTTCCTGCATAACTATGCTACTCTAATATGTTTTTCAATTTTCATAGAGAAATTTATCAAAAATAGTCTCTCATCAAGTTTTTCACTTTTCAAAACTGATATGCTTTTTGACAACTCAAAACTAATTTTTCTCGGTACATCTTGTTCGAGATCGACTACCAAATTTTATTTAAAAATATACATTTTTCTATCTTTATCGATTGTTTTTGCTTCTGCCAAGTTTCTAACAAATTTTTTCAAATATTATATTATCACCAAAATTTATCTAAAATCTTACCTAATTTTTCAAATCTTTCACCCAAAATCAATTTTGCAAAAAAGAAAAAAGAAAGAAAAGAATCCCAGTTATCTCGAGCCAGATTAAAGCTTCTATATATTGGATTTTCTTATGAAATATCAAGTAGATTAATATCGAGACTATTTTCTCAAATCTTACCCAATTTTTTTCACAAATTTGATCTTTCTAAAATTTAAAAATCACAGTGAACCTGATATCCACTGGAAAATCATAATTAGTAATTCACTTTGAAAATTTAGAAATTTGAAATTCATATAATTGTGGAAAGCATAAATTAGGCTAAAGATTTCAAAAATTAGTGTAAAAATTTAATATATGATTTGATAAAGATAGTCAAATTGTTGGAAAAATTAGTAAGATTTGATAATTTTTGAAAGATTATTTAATATTTTAAAAAAAATGGGTTTAGAATCTCGGTATTAATATTGGCGATATTTCACAAGAAAACAAAATATAATCGCTAATGTATAAAAAGTTGATTAAGTAAATCTTAGTGGTCTAAATCCTCGGGATACATGTATCTAGAAAAACTATTGTAATGAATTTCAAAAAAGATGTACTAATTTTGAAAACTGAAAAACCTTAGGAAACTATTTTTGACAATTTTCCTCCTTATATACATAGTATCATTAATTAATATTTTCCTAATTAAATAAACTATTTGACATCCTCTTCACAGCTTATACCTTTTCAATTTTTCAAAATCTACCCAAACTTAAACTATCCTTAAAATATAATAACTTTTCTTTGTAATTTTAAATTTTAAGTAATCGATTAGAATGATTATTTTATTTGTTACCGATTAACTTTTTAAATATTAAGAAAAAAGATTTTATTTTTTCAAAACTTATCAATATGGTATACTTTTTTTTTTTTTTAATTTGATGCATTCCACTCGTGAAAATTATAAAATAGATTTGATTAAGTGAGAAATAGATAGATATATAAAATAATCTTATTTAAAGTATTAAATTGAAACTAAATATTCATGAAATCTCTTTACAATGTTTGGAAAATCTAAAAGCTAATAGGCTATTGCTTTTAAAAATAGACAGAAATTAACATGTTTCTAAAAGTGATTTTAACATATTTAATCAAATCTGTTTTTCTCTCAAATGTAAAAAATGATAAAAAATTTTGTGGTTTTCAATTCCATCCTGAAAGTAATCCCAAACGCACGCTAAGTGGGGTTAAATGCATGATTCTCTTGATTTGATTTAAGCCTAGGATTGAAAATTAACAATTGAATGAGCTATCTAGCTTGAATTGGAAACCTTGGTTAAGATTTTTTTCAATCTTACATGTTTTATCTTTCATTTACTTTCTTATTTAGTCAATCTAAACTTCCCTATATTTATTTGCGAGCGCTTATTTTGTAAAGTTACCTTAAAAGATTCAGTTTAGCTTCTTATTATTCGAATCCACTTAAAACTAATAATAAGTATATTTTTGCTCATGCAAGTATTTTAGTTGTATATCAATTTTATAAATTTCATTTTGATTAAGGTCTCAACAACCATGCCCTCACACCAAATACCGAATCTTAACCTACAATTTCTTAAGAAAAAAAATTATTTATTTATTTTATTTTCTATAAACTTAGGCTTAATTAGAAGTTTCAATAATATCCCAAAAAAGTAGAGAAAAAAAAAAAAGAAAAAAAAAGACAAAGTAATATTTTTTAGTACTAAATTTCAAATAAAAATCAAAATTACTAGGCCCTATTTGGTAAACCAATTTTCAATTTTTGATTTTTTTTTTAAAAAATTAAACCTATTTTCTCTCATTTTCGTAGAATGGTTTGCAACTTTTTTTAAGTACAATAGTTGGTATTCTTAGCAAAAAAAATTAAAAAAAAAAAAAAAAATTATTAAAACAATTTTTTAGTCTTCAAATTTGGCTTGGTTTCTAAAAAGATGACTAGATAAGTAGATAACAAGTCAACAAATTTAAAGGTAGAAGAGATGTTTGTAGGCTTAATTTCCAAAAACTAAAAATAAAAAAACCAATTGTTGTACCAAACAGGGCCTAAAAGTACTAAAAGTACTGTTTGATAATATATATACTACTTACCAATTATATAACTTAATTACAACTATTTCTAACTTTGAGAAACTTTAATCTTTCATTTAATTACCATAATTAATCTTCCATATGCATTGTCATGTTATAAATTGGTCGAATTGAGCAATTGCGAGGGCATTGGTTGAGTTTCGTATATATTGGGGTTTAAAAAAGAAAATCTTTTATATAAGATATAGCATTTTAATTATAGGCAGCTAAAATAAGAATAATGCTTTATTATAAAAATTCATAATAAAGTAAAAAACCACCATATAAAAATATTTAAACAATACAATGCAATTATAAAAAAACGATGGATGAGCCAATGTGCCATGAACTTGTAAGTCTTTTGTGTCAAATGGACTCCATCCCAACTAATATGTTCATTAGGATTTGGCAAACTTGTACTCCAGGTAGACCACACATTTGCATGAGGTTAAAGTTGTAATCTCCTCCAATCCACAACATGATTTTTGCAAAGAACCTTCATCAAATCCTAGAAGCATTAAAAATTTGAGAAATGTTTTTATTCTTTTGTATGTAATAAGATGATATAAGAGTAAGGAGAAAAAAATTACCTAGAACAAAAGCATGACGAATAATCCATAAAAATGCATTGTAATAGTCACCATATACGATAATAGTATGTGGATTCTCTTTTTTTAGTACTTCAATAGTTTGCTTGATTTGAACATTATGATAGCTTGCCAAACATCAAATCCTTTAAACAATGGTTCATCGTAAGCAGATGTGTCATTGGTTTGGAATCCACCAGTGAGATAGACGGGGAAGCAACCATTGGAAAGTTTCCAGGGAACAATAACTCCGAGTAGCACCATAGCTTATAAATTTCTACAAATGTATTACAAACAAAGAAACGTAAGTAAATAAACTTCTCATTCATATGTAACCCAAAAAAAATATGATCTATTCTAGACAAAAATTTACCTCAAAACAGCAGTCTTTATGGTTTGAAACAACATTTGGCACCATGTCTTTTGCCTCTTGTATAGTTTTGCCTTGAAATAGTGCGTAGTTATAGCTCATGCCACCGATCTCACCCACCAAGAACAATGCACTCCTTAATTTCTCATTGCAATCTACACAACATATAAAATATGCAATTGTCAATATCAAAATGTAAAATGTAGAAAATACTAAAAAACAATGAGTGTATGTATGAAACTAAAGTACAAGGGTATTAATTACTCATGATTGTGACAAAACAGAGTTAAATGAGAGAACATCCAATCAAGTTGATGTTCGAGAGAAGAGTTAGTCACTGGAGATAAAATTTTCTTCATAGAAAGATAATCAGAAGAAAAGCTGTAGAACCCGGCCACTGACAAAGTTGACTCCTGATTCATCAAAGCATCTTTATTCAAATAAGGACTCACCAAAGGAAGTCCAGCATTTAAAGCTACAGATAGATTTGACCATTAGATATTGTTACTATTAGATGTGAATTTCTTGGAGTTATAGAATGAAATTAGTGAAAGAAAAATTAGAATGTATAAGTTAAAAAAATAATTGTTACCAAAAAATCAAGCATCAGTAGACCGTTGGAGCATCGACCGGTGGATTGTTGAAGAATGATTGACCATAAGGAGATGAGAAAATGGAGTGTTAGGATTTTCGCGAATGAGATTTCCAGTGTCGGGAGATTGAATCACCAAGTTCGGAATATAGCGTCGAACATGCAAGCTTTCATGGATGACTTGGATGAACCTACAAAAACAAGAAGGAAGAAGAAAAAAATGGAGAGGGAAATTTTGGTTGAAACCGCCATCAGTGAAAGCTTTGTGTGTGTGTAGTTATGGGAAGTGTGGTGAGGGTGAAACAATTCAGTGATTATTTATAGGTTCAGTTTTTCTTCCCAATGCTTTTGGGATTTTGATTTCAGATTTGTTTCCTAATCCTTCAGGATGTGATGGAATTCCAAATTTCCTTATATTTATTTATTAAAAAAGTTAAAAAGATAGTGTGTTTTTTTAAAAAATAAAATTTAAAGCTTATTCATAGATATTATTAATATTATCTAAATTATAAAACTAAAATGATTAATGCCTTGAATTTATCTATATGAGTTTATAACTTAAGCTTGTTAACACTATTTTTTAGAAGATTACTTTTTACATCATTTTCGATCCGGTTTTCATTTAATAGATTATAAAATCTTTATTCCAATGTAGTAATAAATCTAATATTTTACTTTTGATCATTGATAAATTAGAGATAGATCACTCAATTTAGTCAAATTATATTTGTGTAGACATATTTTGTTAAACAAAATAAACTAAACTTTTTGTAGATTTAAATACATTGAATTCTTCTTTTTAATGTATTATCATTGAACATAGGAGTGGATAAAAATAAAATTCAAAACTCAATACTTTTTAGATATATACCAAAAGAATAACAAATTTCAAAAGAAAAGCAATTTACATTAAAGGAAAATTAAATTATGAAACTAAAATTATCTTTTTAAGATAAGATAATGACGAAGCTAATGTTTATATTATTTCAAAGTTAATAAATTAGTTGTAATAAAATTATTGTATTTCCAAACCCTAAAAAGAATTTGAAAATTCAAAACTTTAATTTTTGAAAACGGACTTAGAAGAAATTGGACTTATAAATAACTTTGTGGCCATTATTTTCTTATAATTTTTATCTATTCTTTTAAAAATTTGTGACATATCTATTATTTTTTTTAAATAAAATTTTGTAATAATTATATGTTAGTTATGATATATACATACATATATATATATATATATATATATATATATATATAACTTTTTGATTTAGATTATTGATTGATCTATATAGTTTTAAATTTTTCTTGAGAAACCTAATGTCTTATTTTATTTGAAGTTTTGGGAATGGTATTTTTCATTTTCAACACAAAAAATATACTTTTTTATAAAGATTAAAAAACCCTAAAATATTACCATTTTCCTTAAGCATATGAGCTACATATAAATCGCTTGTATTTAAAATAAATTCTGGAAAAAAAAGAAATTGCAATTAAAATCACTCAATTTGTAGTGGGGGCATTACATTTATTGCTTAACGTTGAGAATGATGCCGAATTAAAATATTAAAAAAAAAATGAAGAACGGGAGATTGAAAATGGGGATGGTTTAATATGACATGAAACGAATGAGAAATTATATTTAATTAGTATATATATAGATAGATAGATACATCTTTATAATTTAAAAGCAATTGAATAAAAATATTTAAGCGACAAAAAGTATAATGACTAAATAAAAAATAAGTTGTTTTTTAACGTTTATTACTCAAATTATCTAATATATTCCTATAACCCTCAACTACAATAAAAAAATTTAAAAAAATTCAAATTTAAAATTAAAAAAAAAAACGAAACCAAACCAAAATATCATTTTAACTTTTATTCAAACGACTTGATGCACATTTTTCCTATTCGTACATAAAAAAAATAAACCTTTTTATTGTGTTTTTGTTTTGAAAAATATATCAATGTCACATTTTGGAAAATATTTTTTTTTTTGATATTTTCCAAAAAAAGAATTTATGTATTAGGTATATAACACTATAAACACTTTCATTTGAAGAAATAACAAACCAAGTAATTCTCTTGAAATATAGCAAATTTCGTGATCCACACGTGGATTGGTTTTTCGTTAATCCTAAAATACCTTCACCAAGACCTTTTTAATTCCAATGTAATTAATTCTACATCTTTCTTAATTCACTATGATTAATTTATCAAATTTATAATGGAGACGGTTTCCTTCGAGATTCCACCGGAAAAACTATAAGTGCCTCTTTCCATGCGGAAAATTTTTGACAATAAATTTAGTGATTTAATTTGAAAATAAATGAAATTTGTATCTCAACAACCTTCTATCTTCAACAAATGTTTTAAATTTTTCTAAATCATTTATGACTTCTTATATTATATTATACTTTTTCTTAATCCGAACTAAATCATCTGTTTTTAAAAAATTTTTATGATTATCTTATTTTGAATTTTCAAATATCATGCTATTCATATTTAGATTTTCCTAATTGACTTTTATTATATTAGATTGTTTTGTTAATATCATAACTAAAATCATACATTTTTAGATTGTTTTTATGTAATATTATCTTTATTATAATTTTTTTAAGCGTGAAATATTAGAAATCATCTTATTTTTATTAATTAGTCGTATTTATGAACCATATTGTTTTTTGTTTTACAGATTGTTGGGGAGAATAGCAAAACAGAAACTTCATCAAATTTTATTGTAAATGCACTCTCAATTCACTCGCTTGTTCCACTTTTCTTTAACCCTAAAGCCCTAAAATGCCTCACTTTCTTAAACTCCAAAAAAATGCCCTTTGTTGAATGAGAATTTCGACGAATCACGAGTCGCCACATCATCATGGAAAACCCAGCCTATTGAAAAAATTATAAGTTTGATTGAGCCTAGTAATTAAAGTCGCTCGGGTCTAACCCAATTCAAACCCATGTGAAATTTGGGCTAAAATTAAAGATTAAGCTCAAGCTCAGTATTTCGGCCCACCACAAATGGGCCCTCAAGCCCAACTTTTAGCCCAAAACCCAATTTTGACCAGTAAATAAGCGCGACAGCTCAAGCCATGCGAAGGGCCGAAAGCTCTATAAATAGAGGCATTATCTCTCTCATTTGGGAGGGGGTGAGAAGGAATTATAGGCAAAAGCTCTCTGAAGATCTGAATACTCTAGGATCTGAAGAAACATAACTCCTCCAAAGCTTTGAAGATCAGAAGTCACTAAAGCTCTGAAAACATATCAAGCTCTAAAGATAAAATCACTAAGCTTTGAAGATCAGAAGAGATGTTCACTAAATCTCTGAAGACCAGAGATATATTAAAGCTCTGAAGATTTAAGCTCCCAAATATTCAAGACTCGGGACTCTCAGTGCTGAAGACCGAAGCTTCTCAAGCTTCGAAGAACTGAAGTTCACAAATTTGAAGAACTGAAGATCTGAACTTTATTTGAAACTTTGAATATTAGAAGATTTCAACAAAACACCGTATCTTCACAACCTACAAGCTGAAGATTCAATCTCCTCAAACCCAAAAGTCAAGCCCAAGCCCACCTGTGAACTCTATAAATAGGGAAGCTATCCTCATTTGGAGGGATCGGGAATTCTAAATTCCAAAGAGCCTAGAGAGAATTCTCCCAACAACTCGGAGGACTCCTAAAGCTTACCACACCTGAAGACTGAAGTCCTTCGGAGATAAAAGCATTCTTCCAAGACTTCAACTCCAAGATCATCACGCGTTTCGCTTCTTCAAATCAAGTGTACTCATTCAACTGAAAGAGAATCAGAGGATCAAGTACTAGAGATCGAACCACATCGCATCAAATCAACATCAACATCAACACCAACTCAAGTTCAACTCTACGAAAAAAGTTTCTTCGGAAGATCATCAAGCCCAAAGGCCGATCATCCAAGAAGATCAATAAGTCCAAAGGTCGATCATCAAAAAGGACCAATAAGCCTAAAGGCCGATCATCCAAGAAGATCAATAAACTCAAAGGCCAATCATCCAATCAACAAGCCCAAAGGTCGATCATTGAAGAAGTTCAACAAGCCTAGAGGCCAATCATCCAAGAAATCCTCAAGCCCAAAGGCCGATCATCCAAGAAGATCATCAAGCCCAAAGGTCGATCAATCAATAAGCCCAAAGGCCGATCGTCCAAGAAGATCATCAAGCCCAAAGGTCGATCATCCAAGAAGATCAACAAGCCCAAAGGTTGATCATCAAGTCCAAAGGCCGATCATTCAAGAAGATCAACCAGCTTAAAGACTATATTTATTTTGGCGCATCAAACAGATTATGTATATTAGAAATTGTATTCACTTTCCACAACTTATTCAAAATACAAACGGGATGGAGTTTTTGTTTGACGAGTTATCTTCTGTTCATAAAACACCATCATCTTATTTTCTCCATTCCTGCTGTTTTATTGTCCCTTACAATGCGAGGTTATTTATTTGTTTTAAAAAAGAAATCGTTTTTTCTAATGAATTAAATTCTAAACACATTTACGTTTGGCAATTCATTGATAAATTAATAGATATACTTGATTTAGTCAAATTATATATCACATAATTACCCAATTAATTAATAAATGATATAATTATATTATATTCTTAATCTATAGTTTGATATCATATATCCACTATAGTAATTTCTCCTTTATTTGATATAAATCATATTTATATCTTATTTCCTCCAAAATAATGTATCTCATACATTTAGTCAATTATATCATATATAATTAACCAGTTCAATAATATCATATACAATCGAACTCCCTCTTGTCAATATGAACATTTCAAACCGAACCAAAAATTGATTTTCGACTTTATCCAAGCTACCTAGGGGACCTTATGGACTTGTGGCTCAAAGCTCCAATAGTACGTGAATAACTGATTAAACTCTTTAGCCACGGGATCCACCATTCGTTAACTGCCAGACATTCCACTAAAGACCAACAGCTGAACTTTTTTTACCACAGATATATTTCTATATCCATCCGATACAACCAATCATGAGTACGATGACCCTTCACAAATGCTCGTAAGTACAGCTGGACCAATTTACCATTTTGCCTCTGTAGTTACATCTCACTCCTTAAGTACCATTGATTCCTCTAATGAACAATACAACATAGTCCAACTATGTGTGAACACCTCTCGGGCCAAGAGAATGTGTGTGGCACCACATCGTTCAAGTCCTGGAATCAACCCTTAAGGGAGCTATCTATCTACTTGCCCCTTTTTCAGGGAAGGAGTTAATTCCATCTTGTGCAGCTGAGTTCCCAGTTCCTAAATCAGAAGAATCCCTAAAATAGTAGGTTTGAGTCGGCGACCTGGCCACTCGCACCCATACAAATCAAAGGACCGCCCTCAATGACAGGAGTTTCCAACTCACTCAGGATTGAGGTTATGTTACCTATGTCGTCCTAGTGAAGTGAAGTCTTTTTCATGAACGGTGTTATATAAACGAGAGATAACACGTCGGGTTTGGTCTTACCCCACCCAAAAACATAACAAACTTCTTTATATTGGATACCCCGCTCGAAAGTCCCCTTACACAAATGTTTAGGATCGAACCATCCTGTGACAAGTTACAAACTTGTGACCATTCCACAAAGCGGGCCGCATCCGCAGTGTTACCAAGATAAGGCTTCCCTCCTATATCCATATACTATAGACCATTTTAATTATCACTCAAGACATGATCCACTTGTATGTCACCACATACATGCTTAAGTTACATACAGATAAATAGGGATTTTATGTTTATTGGTTTGTGGTAAAGCAAATAAAACAAACAAGTGAGCAAAATCATGGTGTGAAGTAAAATATCATATATTATACATCACAAGCGTTCATACAAATTGTTTACAAACTATAGAACATGAGACTTTAGGGCATCAACCCCAACAAACCCAACTTACATGTTGGTCTACTAGGAAGGTGTCAGACCCTCTCCCAAATTACCCTCTCAAAACTAGAAGGGGATATGACCGCGGTAGTTACTAGCTCTACTGTAACCGCCTTAGCCCTCTAATCTAAATGCCAACCTGTTAAACATTAATAATGTATGAATAAGATATGCCTCCTTAAGGTTCTACAAAATATTATATAACACATGCATGCAACCATGATATAACATCTAAGAGATGAAACGTACACAGATGGCTCAAACAACTCTAATAGAGCCCTAGTCCCTCTCAAAACATGTGTACATAGACAGATCAATAACCTAAATCTTCTTAATAAGCCGAGTCTTTTAATGGCAAGCAGCAGCAGGATCAACCCTGAGAAATCTGACCGCTACCTGAGAAGGGAAAACACAGAAATTCTGTGAGCTAAAAGCTCAGTGATTGACTATAGAATCGTAAAGCAACAAGTGTAGCATCACTATAAACATGTAAATATGGAAATGAGTAAACTCAAACAAATGTCTTTACATGTAGCTGTAAACCATTCTCAGACATCATTAAACATTATTATTCCCTAGTTGAGAACGAGCCTAAATGCTCTAGCTCCCAAACGTTTATTACTGAACAAGAGACCCATACTTTAGTCTATCATTCATAACTGCCTACTTGCACGTGGCCACACTAAGTACCATTATATTTTAGGTACTTTCGCTCAGATACCTTCTCAAATTTTTCCTTCAGTATCGAGCTACTATGATACCTTTTCATATGTCCTTCGGTATCAAATTGGCCAGATACCTTCTCAAATGTCCTTCGGTATCAAATTGGCCACGTACCTTCTCAAATGTCCTTCGGTACCTAATTGGTTAGTACCTTCTCAATCCTTCGGTATCAAATTGTTAGTAACATCAATTAAGTTCCTGCCTAGTATTTACACAAGAACTGTTCTATTGCCATTTATTTACATAGGAACTCATTCTCTCATAGTCTTCCTTTAGGAAGCATATATCAAAATCAGAAACATAGCTTTTGTAATGGTTGCACGACATACCTTAGCCTGTGTTACACACATATAAGCCGGGAAACATGCGTTAAGTTATTCTCTAACCATTTGTTGCTTGAGGAAGTATAAATTCATCATTAATGTCATTGTGCTTTACTTGATCATATATGCATGAGTATTGGAAACCTTAAGTTTATTTAGTCACTCACAGTTCGTCAGGCTCTTAATGGTTTATACGCTTTCTCCAGCTCTTCTTGGCCTGATAAGATATAATTCCCGTTAAACTACTTAGAATTCTTAGTAAAATACCTCAATTAATTCATTTATTAAAAGAACATTCATCAACACAGACAACTTTACTAGCGAGATCCCCCCGAGCAAGGTCAGCGAGATCCTCTAGAGCGATACCAGCGAGATCCTCTAGAGCGAGATCAACTTTTCTTGGAAAAATTTACTCAATACCTAGAGTTAGCGCAAGATTTCTTTAGGGGCGAGATCCTCATCCCTATATCTCGTTATAACTCCACATGAACTGTTGCTTGTTCATCCAAGTAGTTGTCTGCTTATGTACCAATTCCCTATTATAAATTTAAAATTCATAACTCAAAATCCAGAGCTCTTTTCAAGAGACTTCCTTCTACAAATTTGCTAGAATTGAGTAACTCCTTACCTTAAAATTTTAGCTAAAAATCCTTGTAGTTTGGCCTGGAGCTTCCAATCTCACCTCAGGCCCTGATTAATCCGAGTTCTGCCTCTTCTACAAATTCTCCACTTTTGTTCTTCTCCTCTTGCAATCTTTCACTGACAAGGTAACATTAAAAACTAGATTCTCCCAGTTTTCAAATGGCACTGAACTTTCACTAAATTTGCTCTTGTCAATTGCCGAAACCATGCTTTTGAAGTTTCACTTCCTGTTTAATCTTTCTGCCGCATCCTGAGTTCAAAGAGTAGATTGCCACGTCACCTCACTCCTAGTGCCTCCAGCCAGACTAATGATTGAGTTTTTTTCATTTAATATATTTTCCTTCCCTTCTTTCATAATCCCTATAAACAAACATGAATTTCTACTTAATAAATATGTATTATAACATTCCTTTGGCTAAACATGCTTATCTAGGGAACCAGGGTTTACAGAAGGTCTACTTCAAACTTCAAAATGGGGAACCATCATACTTTTAAAGAACTTGTCTTCTAGGTCAAATCTTTTTCCTTAATTACAATTCTTCTATTTGTTCTTGATTTCGTTAATTTCCTGCATAACTATATGCTACTCTAATATGTTTTTCAATTTTCATAGAGAAATTATCAAAAATAGTCTCTCATCAAGTTTTCACTTTTCAAAACTGATATGCTTTTTGACAACTCAAAACTAATTTTTCTCGGTACATCTTGTTCGAGATCGACTACCAAAATTTATTTAAAAATATACATTTTTCTATCTTATCGATTGTTTTTGCTTCTGCCAAGTTTCTAACAAATTTTTTCAAATATTATATTATCACCAAAATTTATATAAAATCTTACCTAATTTTTCAAATCTTTCACCCAAAATCAAATTTTGCAAAAAAGAAAAAAAGAAATATAAAGAATCCCAGTTATCTCGAGCCAGATTAAAGCTTCTATATATTTGGATTTTCTTGATGAAATATCAAGTAGATTAATATCGAGACTATGTTTTCTCAAATCTTACCCAATTTTTCACAAAATTTGATCTTTTCTAAAATTTAAAAATCACAGTGAACCTGATATCCACTTGGAAAATCATAATTAGTAAATTCACTTGAAAATTTAGAAATTTGAAAATTCATATAATTGTGGAAAGCATAAATTAGGCTAAAGATTTCAAAAATTATGTAAAAATTTAATATATGATTTGATAAAGATAGTCAAATTGTTGGAAAAATTAGGTAAGATTTGGCATAATTTTTAGAAAGATTATTTAATATTTAAAAAAATGGGTAGAATCTCGGTATTAATATTGGCCGATATTTCACCAAGAAAACAAAATATAATCGCTAATGTATAAAAAGTTGATTTAAGTAAATCTTAGTGGTCTATCTCGGGATACATGTATCTAGAAAAACTATTGTAATGAATTTTCAAAAAAGATACTAATTTTGAAAACTGAAAAACTTAGGAAACTATTTTTGACAATTTTCCCTCTCCTATATACATATTATCATTAATATTTCACAATTCCTAATTAAAGAAATTTTGAACATCCTCTCTCACAGCTTTACCTTTTCAATTCTTTCAAAAACCCAAACTTAAACTATCCTTATAAATAACTTTTCTTTTGTAATTTTAAATTTTAAGTAATCGCTTAGAATGATATATTTTATTTGTTACCGATTAACTTTTAAATATTAAGGAAAAAAGATTTATTTTTTCAAATTATCAATATGGTATACTTTTTTTTTTTTTTTTTAATTTGATGCATTCCACTCGTGAAAATTAGAAAATAGATTTGATTAAGTGAGAAATAGATAGATATATAAAATAATCTTATTTTAAAGTATTAAATTGAAACTAAATATTCATGAAATCTCTTACAATGTTTGGAAAATCTAAAAGCTAATAGGCTATTGCTTTTAAAATAGACATGAAATTAACATGTTTCTAAAAGTGATTTTAACATATTTAATCAAATCTGTTTTACCAAATGTAAAAAATGTTAAAAAAATTTTGTGGTCAATTCCATCCGTGAAAGTAATCCCAAACGCACGCTAAGTGGGGTTAAATGCATGATTGATTGATTTGATTTAAGCCTAAGATTGAAATTAACAATTGAATGAGACTATCTAGCTTGAATTGGAAACCTTGGTAAGATTTTGTTTCAATCTTAACATGTTTTATCTTTCATTTACTTTTCTTATTTAGTCAATCTAAACTTCCCTTATTTTATTTATTTATTTTGTAAATTTACCTTAAAAGAATTCAGTTTAGCTTCTTATTATTCGACTTAATCCACTAATAAGTAATAAGTATATTGTTGCTCATGCAAGTATTTAGTTGTATATCAATTTTATAAATTTCATTTGATTAAGGGTCTCAACAACCATGCCCTCACCAAATACCGAATTCTTAACCAATTTCTTAAGAAAAAAAATTATTTATTTATTTTAGTTTTCTATAAACTTAGGCTTAATTAGATTTCAATAATATCCCAAAAAAGTAGAGAAAAAAAAAAAAGACAAAGTAATATTTTTTAGTACTAAATTTCAAATAAAAATCAAAATTACTAAGGCCCTATTTGGTAACCAATTTCAATTTTTGATTTTTTTTTAAAAAAATTAAACCTATTTTCTCTCATTTTCGTAGAATGGTTTGCAACTTTTTTAAGTACAATAGTTGGATTCTTAGCAAAAAAAAATTAAAAAAAAAAAAAAATTATTTAAAACAATTTTTTAGTCTTCAAAATTTGGCTTGGTTTCTAAAAAGATGACTAGATAGTAGATAACAAGTCAACAAATTTAAAGGTAGAAGAGATGTTTGTAGGCTTAATTTCCAAAAACTAAAAATAAAAAAACCAAATTGTTACCAAACAGGGCCTAAAAGTACTAAAAGTACTGTTTGATAATTATATACTACTTACCAATTATATAACTTAATTACAACTATTATTCTAACTTTGAGAAACTTTAATCTTTCATTTAATTACCATAATTAATCTTCCATATGCATTGTCATGTTATAAATTGGTCGAATTGAGCAATTGCGAGGGCATTGGTTGAGTTTCGTATATATTGGGTTAAAAAAGAAAATTAATATAAGATATAGCATTTTAATTATAGGAAGCTAAAAAGAATATGAATGCTTTATTAATAAAATTTCATAATAAAGTAAAAAACCACCATAAAAAAATATTTAAACAATACAATGCAATTTTGGAAAAATGTCATGGATGAGCCAATGTGCCATGAACTTGTAAGTCTTTTGTGTCAAATGGACTCCATCCCAACTAATATGTTCATTAGGATTTGGGCAAACTTGTACTCCAGGTAGACCACACATTTGCATGAGGTTAAAGTTGTAATCTCCTCCAATCCCACAACATGATTTTTGCAAAGAACCTTCATCAAATCCTAGAAGCATTAAAAATTTGAGAAATGTTTTAATCTTTTGTATGTTAAGAAGATGATATAAGAGTAAGGAGAAAAAAATTACCTAGAACAAAAGCATGACGAATAATCCATAAAAATGCATTGTAATAGTCACCATATACGATAATAGTATGTGGATTCTCTTTTTTTAGTACTTCAATAGTTTGCTTGATTTGATCATTATGATAGCTTGCCAAACTATTCAAATCCTTTAAACAATGGAGTTCATCGTAAGCAGATGTGTCATTGGTTTGGAATCCAGTGAGATAGACGGGGAAGCATCCAATTGGAAAGTTTCCAGGAACAATAACTCGAGTAGCACCATAGCTTATAACTTTCTACAAATATTACAAACAAAAGAAACGTAAGTAAATAAACTTCTCATTCATATGAGTAACCAAAAAAAATATGATCTATTCTAGACAAAAATTTACCTCAACAGCAGTCTTTATGGTTTGAACAACATTTGGCACCATGTCTTTTGCCTCTTGTATAGTTTTGCCTTGAAATAGTGCGTAGTTATAGTCATTGCCACCGATCTCACCCACCAAGAACAATGCACTCCTTAATTTCTCATTGCAATCTACACAACATATAAATATGAAATTGTCAATATCAAAATGTAAAATGTAGAAAATACTAAAAAACAATGAGTGTATGTATAAAACTAAAGTACAAGGGTAATTAATTACCTCTTTGATTGTGACAAACAGAGTTGAAATGAGAGAACATCCAATCAAGTTGATGATCGAGAGAAGAGTTAGTCACTGGAGATAAAATTTTCTTCATAGAAAGATAATCAGAAGGCAAAGCTGTAGAACCGGCCACTGCAAAGTTGACTCCATGATTCATCAAAGCATCTTTATTCAAATAAGGACTCACCAAAGGAAGTCAGCATTTAAAAGCTACAGATAGATTTGACCATTAGATATTGTTACTATTAGATGTGAATTATCTTGGAGTTATAGAATGAATTAGTGAATGAAAAATTAGAATGTATAAGGTTTAAAAATAATTGTTACCAAAGAAATCAAGCATCAGTAGACCGTTGGAGCATCGACCGGTGGGATTGTTGAAGAATGATTGACCATAAGGAAGATGAGAAAATGGAGTGTTAGGATTTTCGCGAATGAGATTTCCAGTGTCGGAGATTGAATCACCAAGTTGGTATATAGCGTCGAACATGCAAGCTTTCAGTGGATGAGCTTTGGATGAACCAAAACAAGAAGAAGAAGAAAGAAAAGAGGAGGGAAATTTTGGTTGAAACCGCCATCAGTGAAAGCTTTGTGTGTGAGAAGTTAGGGAAGTGGTGAAGGGTGAACAATTAGTGATTATTTATAGGTTCAGTTTTTCTTCCCAATGCTTTTGGGATTTTGATTTCAGATTTGTTTCCTAATCCTTCAAGGATGTGATGGAATTTCCAAATTTCCCTATATTTATTATTAAAAAGTTAAAAAGATAGTGTGTTTTTTTAAATAAAATAAATTTAAAGCTTATTCATAGATATTATTCTAAATTATAAAATACTAAAATGATTAATGCTTGAATTTATCTATATGAGTTTATAACTTTAGTTGTTAACAATATTTTTTAGAAGATTATCTTTTTATCATTTTTCGATCCGGTTTTATTTTAATAGATTATAAAATCTTTATTCCAATGTAATTAAATCTAATATTTTACTTTTGATCATTGATAAATTAATAGATCTACTCAATTTAGTCAAATTATATTTGTGTAGACATATTTGTTAAACAAAATAAACTAAACTTTTGTAGATATAAATACATTTGAATTTTCTTTTTATGTATTATCATTGAACATAGGAGATGGATAAAATAAAATACAAAACTCAATATCTTTTTAGATATATACCAAAAGAATAACAAATTTCAAAAGAAAAGCATTTACATTAAAGGAAAATTAAATATGAAACTAAAATTATCTTTTTAAGATAAGATAATGACGAAGCTAATGTTTATATTATTTCAAAGTTAATAAATTAGTTGTAATAAAATTATTGTTTTTCCAAACCCTAAAAAGAATTTGAAAATTCAAAACTTTAATTTTTGAAAACGGACTTAGAAGAAATTGGACTTATAAATAACTTTGTGGCCATTATTTTCTTATAATTTTTATCTATTCTTTTAAAAATTTGTGACATATCTATTATTTTTTTTAAATAAAATTTTGTAATAATTATATGTTAGTTATGATATATACATATATATATATATATATTTGATTTAGATTATTTGATTATCATATTAGTTTTAAATTTTTCCATGAGAAACCCTAATGTCTTATTTTCATTTGCAGATTTGGAATGGTATTTTTCTATTTTCAAACAAAAATATTACTTTTTTATAAAGATTAAAAACCCTAAAATATTACCATTTTCCTTAAGCATATGAGCTACATATAAATCGCTGTGTATTTACAATAAATTTGAAAAAAAAAAAAAGAAATTGCATTAAATAACTCAATTTGTAGAGGGGCATACATTTATTGCTTAACGTTGAGAATGATGCCGAATTAAAATATTAAAAAAAAATTAAGAACGGGAAGATTGAAAATGGGTGGGTTTAATATAGACATGAAACGAATGAGAAATTATATTTAATTAGTATATATATAGATAGATAGATACATCTTTATAATTTAAAAGCAATTGAATAAAAATATTTAAGCGACAAAAAGTATAATGACTAAATAAAAAATAAGTTGTTTTTTAACGTTTATTACTCAAATTATCTAATATATTCCTATAACCCTCAACTACAATAAAAAAATTTAAAAAAATTCAAATTTAAAATTAAAAAAAAAAACGAAACCAAACCAAACTATCATTTTAACTTTTATTCAAACGACTTGATGCACATTTTTCCTATTCGTACATAAAAAAATAAACCTTTTTATTGTGTTTTTGTTTTGAAACAATATCATCAATGTCATTTCAAAAAATATTTTTTTTTTTGATATTTTCCAAAAAAAGAATTTATGTATTAGGTATATAACACTAATTACACTTTCATTTGAAGAAATAACAAACCAAGAAATTCTCTTGAAATATAGCAAATTTCGTGATCCACACGTGGATTGGTTTTTCGTTAATCCTAAAATACCTTCACCAGCCTTTTTAATTCCAATGTAATTAATTCTACATCTTTCTTAATTACACTATGATTAATTTATCAAATTTATAATGGAGACGGTTTCCTTCGAGATTTCCACCGAAAACTAAGTGCCTCTTTCCATGCGGAAAATTTGACATAAATTTAGTGATTTAATTTGAAAATAAATGAAATTTGTATCTCAACAACCTTCTATCTTCAACAAATGTTTTAAATTTTTCTAAATCATTTATGACTTCTTATATTTATATTATACTTTCTCTTAATCCTAACTAAATCATCTGTTTTTAAAATAATTTTTATGATTATCTTATTTTGAATTTTCAAATATCATATTATATTAGATTTCCTAATTGACTTTTTATATTTATATTAGATTTTTTGTTAATCATAACTAAATCATACATTTTTAGATTGTTTTTATGTAATATTATCTTTATTATAATTTTTTTAAGCGTGAAATATTAGAAATCATCTTATTTTTATTAATTAGTCTTATTTATTGAACCATATTGTTTTTTGTTTTAAAGATTCTGTTGGGGAGAATAGCAAAACAGAAACTTCATCAAATTTATAGTAAATGCACTCTCATTCACTTGTTCCCACTTTTCTTTAACCCTAAAATGCCCTCACTTTTCTTTAACCCAAAAATGCCCTTTGTTGAATGAGAAATTTCGACGAATCACGAGTCGCCACATCATCATTGAAAACCCAAGCCTATTGGAAAAATTATAAGTTTGATTGAGCCTAGTAATTAAAGTCGCTCGGGCCTAACCCAATTCAAACCCATGGTGAAATTTGGGCTAAATTAAAGATTAAGCTCAAGCTCAGTATTTCGGCCCACCAACAAATGGGCCCAAGCCCAACTTTAGCCCAAACCCAATTTTGGACCAGTAAAGTAATTAGGCTCAAGCCCATGTAAGGGCCATGAGAAATCTCTATAAATAGAGGCATTATCTCTCCATTTGGGAGGGGGTGAGAAGAATTATAGGCAAAAGCTCTCTGAAGATCTGAATCTCTAGGAATCTGAAGAACATAACTCCTCCAAAGCTTTGAAGATCAGAAGTCACTAAAGCTCTGAAAACATATCAAAGCTCTAAAGATAAGAAGTCACTAAAGCTTTGAAGATCAGAAGAGATACTAAAGCTCTGAAGACCAGAAGATATATTAAAGCTCTGAAGATTTAAGCTCCCAAAATTCAAGACTCGGGCTCTCAAGTGCTGAAGACCGAAGCTTCTCAAGCTTCGAAGACTGAAGTTCTCAAATTTTGAAGAACTGAAGATCTGAACTATTTGAAACTTTGAATATTAGAAGATTTCAACAAAACACCGTATCTTCACAACCTACAAGCTGAAGATTCAATCTCCTCAAACCCAAAAGTCAAGCCCAAGCCCACCTGTGAACTCTATAAATAGGGAAGCTATCCTCATTTGGAGGGATCGGGAATTCTAAATTCCAAAGAGCCTAGAGAGAATTCTCCCAACAACTCGGAGGACTCCTAAAGCTTACCACACCTGAAGACTGAAGTCCTTCGGAGATAAAAGCATTCTTCCAAGACTTCAACTCCAAGATCATCACGCGTTTCGCTTCTTCAAATCAAGTGTACGCATTCAACTGAAAGAGAATCAGAGGATCAAGTACTAGAGATCGAACCACATCGCATCAAATCAACATCAACATCAACACCAACTCAAGTTCAACTCTACGAAAAAAGTTTCTTCGGAAGATCATCAAGCCCAAAGGCCGATCATCCAAGAAGATCAATAAGTCCAAAGGTCGATCATCAAAAAGGACCAATAAGCCTAAAGGCCGATCATCCAAGAAGATCAATAAACTCAAAGGCCAATCATCCAATCAACAAGCCCAAAGGTCGATCATTGAAGAAGTTCAACAAGCCTAGAGGCCAATCATCCAAGAAATCCTCAAGCCCAAAGGCCGATCATCCAAGAAGATCATCAAGCCCAAAGGTCGATCAATCAATAAGCCCAAAGGCCGATCGTCCAAGAAGATCATCAAGCCCAAAGGTCGATCATCCAAGAAGATCAACAAGCCCAAAGGTTGATCATCAAGTCCAAAGGCCGATCATTCAAGAAGATCAACCAGCTTAAAGACTATAATTTATTTTGAGAGCATCAAAATATTATGTATTAGAAATTGTATTCACTTTCCACAAACTTAATACAAATACAAAGTTGAAGTTCCACGAAATAAATTTCTCTTGAAATCTCGTATGAACACCCTCATCTAATTTTCAGTTTCACTGTATATATTTACAATGCGAGTTATTTTTTTTTTAAAAAAAAGAAATCTTTATTCTAATGAAATTAAATCTAACCATTTACTTTTGATCATTGATAAATTAATAGATATACTTGATTTAGTCAAATTATATATCACATAATTACCCAATTAATTAATAAATGATATAATTATATTATATTCTTAATCTATAGTTTGATATCATATATCCACTATAGTAATTTCTCCTTTATTTGATATAAATCATATTTATATCTTATTTCCTCCAAAATAATGTATCTCATACATTTAGTCAATTATATCATATATAATTAACCAGTTCAATAATATCATATACAATCGAACTCCCTCTTGTCAATATGAACATTTCAAACCGAACCAAAAATTGATTTTCGACTTTATCCAAGCTACCTAGGGGACCTTATGGACTTGTGGCTCAAAGCTCCAATAGTACGTGAATAACTGATTAAACTCTTTAGCCACGGGATCCACCATTCGTTAACTGCCAGACATTCCACTAAAGACCAACAGCTGAACTTTTTTTACCACAGATATATTTCTATATCCATCCGATACAACCAATCATGAGTACGATGACCCTTCACAAATGCTCGTAAGTACAGCTGGACCAATTTACCATTTTGCCTCTGTAGTTACATCTCACTCCTTAAGTACCATTGATTCCTCTAATGAACAATACAACATAGTCCAACTATGTGTGAACACCTCTCGGGCCAAGAGAATGTGTGTGGCACCACATCGTTCAAGTCCTGGAATCAACCCTTAAGGGAGCTATCTATCTACTTGCCCCTTTTTCAGGGAAGGAGTTAATTCCATCTTGTGCAGCTGAGTTCCCAGTTCCTAAATCAGAAGAATCCCTAAAATAGTAGGTTTGAGTCGGCGACCTGGCCACTCGCACCCATACAAATCAAAGGACCGCCCTCAATGACAGGAGTTTCCAACTCACTCAGGATTGAGGTTATGTTACCTATGTCGTCCTAGTGAAGTGAAGTCTTTTTCATGAACGGTGTTATATAACGAGACGTTAACACTTCGTGGTTAGGTCTTATACAAACTCTTTATATAGGATGCCCCCGCTCGCATGTCCCTTACACAAATGATTAGGATCGAACCATCTGTGACAAGTTACAAACTTGTGACCATTCCACAAAGCGGGCCGCATCCGCAGTGTTACCAAGATAAGGCTTCCCTCCTATATCCATATACTATAGACCATTTTAATTATCACTCAAGACATGATCCACTTGTATGTCACCACATACATGCTTAAGTTACATACAGATAAATAGGGATTTTATGTTTATTGGTTTGTGGTAAAGCAAATAAAACAAACAAGTGAGCAAAATCATGGTGTGAAGTAAAATATCATATATTATACATCACAAGCGTTCATACAAACTGTTTACAAACTATAGAACATGAGACTTTAGGGCATCAACCCCAACAAACCCAACTTACATGTTGGTCTACTAGGAAGGTGTCAGACCCTCTCCCAAATTACCCTCTCAAAACTAGAAGGGGATATGACCGCGGTAGTTACTAGCCCTACTGTAACCGCCTTAGCCCTCTAATCTAAATGCCAACCTATTAAACATTAATAATGTATGAATAAGATATGCCTCCTTAAGGTTCTACAAAATATTATATAACACATGCATGCAACCATGATATAACATCTAAGAGATGAAACGTTCACAGATGGCCCAAACAACTCCAATAGAGCCCTAGTCCCTCTCAAAACATGTGTACATAGACAGATCAATACCTAAATCTTCTTAATAAGCCGAGTCTTTTAGTGGCAAGCAGAAGCAGGATCAACCTTGAGGAATCTGACCTGTACCTGAGAAGGGAAAACACAGAAATTCCGTAAGCTAAAAGCCCAGCGAGTGACTATAGAATCGTAAAGCAACAAGCATAACATCACTATAAACATGTAAATATACCAATGATTAAACTTAAGCAATTGTCTCGAAATGTAGCTTTAAACCATTCTCAGACATCATTAAACATTATTATTCCCTAGTTGAGAACGAGCCTAAATGCTCTAGCTCCCAAA
Organism: Benincasa hispida; assembly: GCF_027475165.1. Taxonomy (NCBI): domain Eukaryota; kingdom Viridiplantae; phylum Streptophyta; class Magnoliopsida; order Cucurbitales; family Cucurbitaceae; genus Benincasa; species Benincasa hispida. The sequence goes on along the minus strand of NW_028326240.1, from coordinate 795,944 downwards.
CTTTTATTATCAGGCCAAAAGACCCATACACTTCGGATCTCTCATTCATCATTTCTTCGTGCACATGGCAATAAAAAACTAAGTACCATCATATCTTAGATACTTCTGCTCAGATAGCCTTCTCATTTTGTCCTCATATCAATGCTACTAAGATATCTTCTCAATGTCCTTTGGGTATCAAATTGGCTAGATACTTCTCAAATGTCCTTCGGTATCAAATTGGTCAGGTACCTTCTCAAATTTCCTTTGGTACCAAATTGGTTAGATAATTTCTTAAATTAAGTTCCTCTGCCTAGTATTTACACAAGAACTGTTCTATTGCCATTTATTTACATAGGAACTCATTCTCTCATAGTCTTCCTTTAGGAAGCATATATCAAAATCAGAAACATAGCTTTTGTAATGGTTGCACGACATACCTTAGCCTGTGTTACACACATATAAGCCGGGAAACATGCGTTAAGTTATTCTCTAACCATTTGTTGCTTGAGGAAGTATAAATTCATCATTAATGTCATTGTGCTTTACTTGATCATATATGCATGAGTATTGGAAACCTTAAGTTTATTTAGTCACTCACAGTTCGTCAGGCTCTTAATGGTTTATACGCTTTCTCCAGCTCTTCTTGGCCTGATAAGATATAATTCCCGTTAAACTACTTAGAATTCTTAGTAAAATACCTCAATTAATTCATTTATTAAAGGAACATTCATCAACACAGACAACTTTACTAGCGAGATCCCCCCGAGCAAGGTCAGCGAGATCCTCTAGAGCGATACCAGCGAGATCCTCTAGAGCGAGATCAAACTTTTCTTGGAAAATTTTCATCCTAGCGATACTCACCTTACCAGCAATACTCAGCCCAATTCCTAGCGAGATTTTCTTCTAGAGCGAGATTGGCGAGATCTTCATCCCTATATCTCGTTATAACTCCCACGGTGAACTGGTTGTTTGTTCATCCCAAGTAGTTGTCTGCTTATGTACCAATTCTCTATTATAAATTTTAAAATTCATAACTCAAAATCCAGAGCTCTTTTCAAGAGACTTCCTTCTACAAATTTGCTAGAATTGAGTAACTTCCTTACCTTAAAATTTTAGCTAAAAATTCCTTGTAGTTTGGCCTGGAGCTTCCAATCTTCACCTCAGGCCCTGATTAATCCGAGGTTCTGCCTCTTCTACAAATTCTCCACTTTTGTTCTTCTCCTCTTGCAATCTTTCACTGACAAGGTAACATTAAAAACTAGATTCTCCCAGTTTTCAAATGGCACTGAATTCACTAAATTTGCTCTTGTCAATTGCCGAAACCATGCTTTTGAAGTTTCACTTCCTGTTTAATCTTTCTGCCGCATCCTGAGTTCAAAGAGTAGATTGCCACGTCACCTCACTCCTAGTGCCTCCAGCCAGACTAATGATTGAGTTTTTTTCATTTAATATATTTTCCTTCCCTTCTTTCATAATCCCTATAAACAAACATGAATTTCTACTTAATAAATATGTATTATAACATTCCTTTGGCTAAACATGCTTATCTAGGGAACCAGGGTTTACAGAAGGTCTACTTCAAACTTCAAAATGGGGAACCATCATACTTTTAAAGAACTTGTCTTCTAGGTCAAATCTTTTTCCTTAATTACAATTCTTCTATTTGTTCTTGATTTCGTTAATTTCCTGCATAACTATATGCTACTCTAATATGTTTTTCAATTTTCATAGAGAAATTATCAAAAATAGTCTCTCATCAAGTTTTCACTTTTCAAAACTGATATGCTTTTTGACAACTCAAAACTAATTTTTCTCGGTACATCTTGTTCGAGATCGACTACCAAAATTTATTTAAAAATATACATTTTTCTATCTTATCGATTGTTTTTGCTTCTGCCAAGTTTCTAACAAATTTTTTCAAATATTATATTATCACCAAAATTTATATAAAATCTTACCTAATTTTTCAAATCTTTCACCCAAAATCAAATTTTGCAAAAAAGAAAAAAAGAAATATAAAGAATCCCAGTTATCTCGAGCCAGATTAAAGCTTCTATATATTTGGATTTTCTTGATGAAATATCAAGTAGATTAATATCGAGACTATGTTTTCTCAAATCTTACCCAATTTTTCACAAAATTTGATCTTTTCTAAAATTTAAAAATCACAGTGAACCTGATATCCACTTGGAAAATCATAATTAGTAAATTCACTTGAAAATTTAGAAATTTGAAAATTCATATAATTGTGGAAAGCATAAATTAGGCTAAAGATTTCAAAAATTATGTAAAAATTTAATATATGATTTGATAAAGATAGTCAAATTGTTGGAAAAATTAGGTAAGATTTGGCATAATTTTTAGAAAGATTATTTAATATTTAAAAAAATGGGTAGAATCTCGGTATTAATATTGGCCGATATTTCACCAAGAAAACAAAATATAATCGCTAATGTATAAAAAGTTGATTTAAGTAAATCTTAGTGGTCTATCTCGGGATACATGTATCTAGAAAAACTATTGTAATGAATTTTCAAAAAAGATACTAATTTTGAAAACTGAAAAACTTAGGAAACTATTTTTGACAATTTTCCCTCTCCTATATACATATTATCATTAATATTTCACAATTCCTAATTAAAGAAATTTTGAACATCCTCTCTCACAGCTTTACCTTTTCAATTCTTTCAAAAACCCAAACTTAAACTATCCTTATAAATAACTTTTCTTTTGTAATTTTAAATTTTAAGTAATCGCTTAGAATGATATATTTTATTTGTTACCGATTAACTTTTAAATATTAAGGAAAAAAGATTTATTTTTTCAAATTATCAATATGGTATACTTTTTTTTTTTTTTTAATTTGATGCATTCCACTCGTGAAAATTAGAAAATAGATTTGATTAAGTGAGAAATAGATAGATATATAAAATAATCTTATTTTAAAGTATTAAATTGAAACTAAATATTCATGAAATCTCTTACAATGTTTGGAAAATCTAAAAGCTAATAGGCTATTGCTTTTAAAATAGACATGAAATTAACATGTTTCTAAAAGTGATTTTAACATATTTAATCAAATCTGTTTTACCAAATGTAAAAAATGTTAAAAAAATTTTGTGGTCAATTCCATCCGTGAAAGTAATCCCAAACGCACGCTAAGTGGGGTTAAATGCATGATTGATTGATTTGATTTAAGCCTAAGATTGAAATTAACAATTGAATGAGACTATCTAGCTTGAATTGGAAACCTTGGTAAGATTTTGTTTCAATCTTAACATGTTTTATCTTTCATTTACTTTTCTTATTTAGTCAATCTAAACTTCCCTTATTTTATTTATTTATTTTGTAAATTTACCTTAAAAGAATTCAGTTTAGCTTCTTATTATTCGACTTAATCCACTAATAAGTAATAAGTATATTGTTGCTCATGCAAGTATTTAGTTGTATATCAATTTTATAAATTTCATTTGATTAAGGGTCTCAACAACCATGCCCTCACCAAATACCGAATTCTTAACCAATTTCTTAAGAAAAAAAATTATTTATTTATTTTAGTTTTCTATAAACTTAGGCTTAATTAGATTTCAATAATATCCCAAAAAAGTAGAGAAAAAAAAAAGACAAAGTAATATTTTTTAGTACTAAATTTCAAATAAAAATCAAAATTACTAAGGCCCTATTTGGTAACCAATTTCAATTTTTGATTTTTTTTTAAAAAAATTAAACCTATTTTCTCTCATTTTCGTAGAATGGTTTGCAACTTTTTTAAGTACAATAGTTGGATTCTTAGCAAAAAAAAATTAAAAAAAAAAAAAAATTATTTAAAACAATTTTTTAGTCTTCAAAATTTGGCTTGGTTTCTAAAAAGATGACTAGATAGTAGATAACAAGTCAACAAATTTAAAGGTAGAAGAGATGTTTGTAGGCTTAATTTCCAAAAACTAAAAATAAAAAAACCAAATTGTTACCAAACAGGGCCTAAAAGTACTAAAAGTACTGTTTGATAATTATATACTACTTACCAATTATATAACTTAATTACAACTATTATTCTAACTTTGAGAAACTTTAATCTTTCATTTAATTACCATAATTAATCTTCCATATGCATTGTCATGTTATAAATTGGTCGAATTGAGCAATTGCGAGGACATTGGTTGAGTTTCGTATATATTGGGTTAAAAAAGAAAATTAATATAAGATATAGCATTTTAATTATAGGAAGCTAAAAAGAATATGAATGCTTTATTAATAAAATTTCATAATAAAGTAAAAAACCACCATAAAAAAATATTTAAACAATACAATGCAATTTTGGAAAAATGTCATGGATGAGCCAATGTGCCATGAACTTGTAAGTCTTTTGTGTCAAATGGACTCCATCCCAACTAATATGTTCATTAGGATTTGGGCAAACTTGTACTCCAGGTAGACCACACATTTGCATGAGGTTAAAGTTGTAATCTCCTCCAATCCCACAACATGATTTTTGCAAAGAACCTTCATCAAATCCTAGAAGCATTAAAAATTTGAGAAATGTTTTAATCTTTTGTATGTTAAGAAGATGATATAAGAGTAAGGAGAAAAAAATTACCTAGAACAAAAGCATGACGAATAATCCATAAAAATGCATTGTAATAGTCACCATATACGATAATAGTATGTGGATTCTCTTTTTTTAGTACTTCAATAGTTTGCTTGATTTGATCATTATGATAGCTTGCCAAACTATTCAAATCCTTTAAACAATGGAGTTCATCGTAAGCAGATGTGTCATTGGTTTGGAATCCAGTGAGATAGACGGGGAAGCATCCAATTGGAAAGTTTCCAGGAACAATAACTCGAGTAGCACCATAGCTTATAACTTTCTACAAATATTACAAACAAAAGAAACGTAAGTAAATAAACTTCTCATTCATATGAGTAACCAAAAAAAATATGATCTATTCTAGACAAAAATTTACCTCAACAGCAGTCTTTATGGTTTGAACAACATTTGGCACCATGTCTTTTGCCTCTTGTATAGTTTTGCCTTGAAATAGTGCGTAGTTATAGTCATTGCCACCGATCTCACCCACCAAGAACAATGCACTCCTTAATTTCTCATTGCAATCTACACAACATATAAATATGAAATTGTCAATATCAAAATGTAAAATGTAGAAAATACTAAAAAACAATGAGTGTATGTATAAAACTAAAGTACAAGGGTAATTAATTACCTCTTTGATTGTGACAAACAGAGTTGAAATGAGAGAACATCCAATCAAGTTGATGATCGAGAGAAGAGTTAGTCACTGGAGATAAAATTTTCTTCATAGAAAGATAATCAGAAGGCAAAGCTGTAGAACCGGCCACTGCAAAGTTGACTCCATGATTCATCAAAGCATCTTTATTCAAATAAGGACTCACCAAAGGAAGTCCAGCATTTAAAGCTACAGATAGATTTGACCATTAGATATTGTTACTATTAGATGTGAATTATCTTGGAGTTATAGAATGAATTAGTGAATGAAAAATTAGAATGTATAAGGTTAAAAATAATTGTTACCAAAGAAATCAAGCATCAGTAGACCGTTGGAGCATCGACCGGTGGGATTGTTGAAGAATGATTGACCATAAGGAAGATGAGAAAATGGAGTGTTAGGATTTTCGCGAATGAGATTTCCAGTGTCGGAGATTGAATCACCAAGTTGGTATATAGCGTCGAACATGCAAGCTTTCAGTGGATGAGCTTTGGATGAACCAAAAACAAGAAGAAGAAGAAAGAAAAGAGAGAGG